>NC_084822.1:29090566-29390566 GCF_958449725.1 Rosa rugosa
TCATATTCACATCTCGACCGTTCAGTTTTTAGGTACTAATGTATAGATCATCCTGTAAAATTTCAGCCAAATTGATGATCTTTAAGGTATATAACTCGCTTAAACCAATGGATGAACTGAATCTGTCAAACCTGAACCGTTCTAGCTATATATATACACTATTATTAAGAGAAGAGAGCTTGCTCTCCGTAATTGATTTTTTTTTACCAATTTACCCTTTGTATATTAAAATACTTTACATAAAAAATAATCAATAGGGATAATAAAGTCAATTAATAAAATAAAAAATATAAACACAAATAAAATTAAATGTAGTGGAAAGTGTAAACGTGGGGGTGGAAACTCCCACTATTTTTAGCTACCTCCCCACACTCTTGGAAAAAAAAAAAAAAAAAAAAACAAACAATCTTCTCTGTGTGTAGGCCAATGCTAGTATATATATAGGGAGGATCAAGAGAGGACATCCTTACTTTAAGTATTTGAGGATTTTTACTATTATACACCAGTATATGACCTAATTCAATGATTTCAACAATTGATCCTTTAGATTCTTATGCAAGAATTGTGTCTACAAAAAATCAACCAAATCCATAATCATTTGGTCACTCAAAAGTTTGTAAACAAATGTAATCCGTTAGATAAAATTAAAACAAACATTATGCTAATCAAATTGTTAAACGTTTTCCGATTTGGCTAATTTTTTGTAGGATTCATATGTGTGTAGGTAATTAGAGAATGAATGGTGTGATTATTAAAAAATATGCTAAAAATAAAAACATCTTCACTTTATATATATATATATATATATATATGGGGTTGAGGATGAGGATGAGGATGACGAGGAGCACCAGATCTGAAATGTCTGCCCCTCCTTTTTCCTCTTGACTATTATTTAATGTGGACGGTGGTCAGAGTCATTTGAATGGCAGATGGAGTTTGGGGAGGTGTCGGCAAGAGTATATTCATCCCCAGATGCTCACTCCTGCAGTTGAAACCTTGGCCTACATGATATCAACAGGTTTTATCATAACAATAACTGTTATCGAGTTGAATCTTTTCTTGGGGAATAGGACTTGATCAACTTCTACCATAACTTTAGCTCAATAATAAAGAATTAAAGGACATGGTTTTTGGCCGACAGAGTATAATTTAGCTTTAGGACCTTAACTTTATCTCGAGATTTCTTTCATTATTAAGGATCTTTCCAGACTTCGGGCTGAAACTTAGCACTAGAATTTAGTGTATTAAGGGTGAAGATTTAACATTAAAATAATAATAAAGAAAAATATAAATTATAAGTTGATAGTTTACTCTTAATTGTAATGAGATTTTTTACTCATAAAAGAAAATATTTGGCCTTTACATAAAAAATGAGACGGAATCTCTTCCGCTCTCTCTCAAACCCTAGCCGTCATGGCTGGGGGTTCTATCAACGGCGCTTGACGCCAACACCAAGCAGAGCCTCTCTCTCTGCCTCTCGTTGCCTTCTCGAAACCATGCAACGTCAATTCTTTTCGACAAGCTTTCAATCGATCCTCCTCGCACCAAAGTACAGTCTCGCATGTGTGGGTGCCGGCAACTGGTGTGGGAGATCATGGGGAAATCTAGTTGTTTCTCAGTGTCACGTTGCAGAGAGGTGCTCTACAATTGATTGGGGCTGAGTCAGGCCATCTAGAGCACGGCTTAAGGCTGCCGAATATTGGAGAGTCTGGCCGATTATGATCGACAATCTGATTTTGTTGATGGCGGAACAAAAGGATCAATTAGGTATGAGGAGAAATTTCTAGGCCCAAAACAGAGGAAATCTAGCGGTCGTCCGATCTGTGGGTATTGCGACGGCTATGGCAACGGTTTGGACACAGGAGGTTGACGGCGAGCTCGGCATGAAGTGGATCAAATGTGTTTTGATAGGTCATGGCAGGTTGGAGAGGAACATGGTAAGGCTCGCTATTGTGACGATTGGACTCACGATAATGAACGACGGGGAGATGGCGAGGCGAAGACGCTTCTGGAAGGGGACGTCGAACGTCAGTCGCCGGAACCACGGTTTAGAGACTGCGATCGTAAACAGTGCAGCAAAGGGTGAACCCAATTTGGGTTGGGTGCCCAGATCAGTTTTGTGGCCCAATTTACGTTGGAGGCGCGCCCAATTCTATTTGGGTGCCTAAACCCTCTTGGGAGTCCACACAAAGTTGGGTGCTCCAATTCAATCATGTTTTGGGACTTCAAGTTTTGGGCTATAAGTCTATGGGGTTTCTAATTTGGGATCCAGGAGGAGGGACCCACCCCAACCTCCTAGTCCTAGCTTGGATCGCAAGGAGGAAATTTAGGGGGGTGTATTCATTTAAGAGTCTACAAGATTTTTTTGTATTTTAAAAGTCTATGGGTATTCAACTGAGATTTTAAACAGTCCTTTAAAATCTTGACGTATTCAATTAAGATTTAAAATTATCCATTCAAATCTGCTGATATTCAAAAGTATACGGATTTTTAAGGATTTCATTAAATGCTGGATTTTGGAAGATGTTATAGTGCTTTTTATACATATCAAAACTCAAAAACAATCCAACCACTTCCCAAGAGATTTTGATGGATTCTTTCTCACTCAAAAAATGAAGAAGCTCTTCACCAAAAAAAAAAAAAAAAAAAAAAAAAAACAGGTCTCAATAGGTGACATGCATCCATTTTGTCTTAGACATATTTTCCCACTATCTTTTTCTGCCTCTGCTCTCATCTAATCATTTTTCATTTTATTTTTATCGCTATAGCTTTAGAAGCCCTTAATCCTTCTAGCTAATTAAGCTCACTTTCAATGTTATTATTAAGATGATACATACACACATGATTCTTTTGTAAATTAGATATGAAATAAATTATGTCATTAGTTTACTACTTTATTTTTGTGTAACATTTTGGCTGGTTAGTTTTCTCTTATTGTATGTATCATTATACACAACATAAAGAATGGTAGATTGCCATACTTTCTTGTCATTGATATAGCATTATAGTTAGATCCATACATCCATTGCTTAATTAAAGAAGAAGAAAGAAAGAAAGAAAAATTAACCTACCAAAAACATCATAAGGATTTGTAAAATCTAAACAAATACTAGTAAATCGATCCATTAGAATCAATCAGAGTCCATATAGAATTTAAACAATCCGTGGATTAAGTAAATCCATGGATTATAAAAATTCAAACAAAGTCTTTTAAAATCTGAATTGAATACACCCCCCTTAATTTTTTGTTGAATTATGCCTATGTACTATGCTCTAGATTTTTCATAGTTATAGGCTTGCTTCTGAATAAGTGAGCACTGATTGTCTAATGGGTGGTGCTAGCATACCATGCCCTAAACTTGCCCTAGAGTTGGGAAGGTATGTATCTATGCCATTCTGGCTTGAGATTAATGAATGATTACTTGGTTCAAAAAAAAAAAATTGTAATGAGATTTTACTCAATATTTAATGAATGATTAAGTTGAGACAATATCATTACAATAGTATAGTAGTCCATAATTTACAGCCATGATCATGACTATTTAACACAATTTACAAAAATGTTCATAGGGTGGAGGATTTTGTCAACCAATTTGGCACATACACAAGAAGTATCTACTCCATTAAACTTGAAATTTAAGCCATTTTCTACATTGTGTATATAATTGAAAGCACTTATATTTTAGCTTCCTCTATATGGACAGACCCTCAAAAGTAGTCAAAAGACTAGCCAAACTAGAACTAAACAATAAAAGGCTCAAATTAGTTAAATTGCATAACTCTTGTATGAATGTCCTCTTCCTTTAAGGTCATTTATGAATTTACAGTCTATTACGCCATTAGACCCACATGATTTAATTTTTTTAAGGTTAGTTTTTTTATTACATAATTCTCAAATGGTACAACTAGTGTTACCTGAGTTAAACTCACAACCTCTTATTTACAAAAGGGAGACTATGCCACTAGACCAAATGGTACTGGGCATAAGGTTAGTTTAGATAAAATGTTTATTTTTTCTTTATATATTTAGGGTAAATTACAAACAACTATACAAACTTTAGGAGGTCGTTTTAATTTAATACCAAAACTTTAAAAAGTTTAAGAATACTACCCAATGTTTACAGTATCATACACTTTGCTTATAGTTTTAATATAAGGTTTTTGTCCATTTACCCCATTTTTAGAGATTTTTTTCCCACTTACCCCATTAAGTTTTTTTAATTCCCTCTTACCCAAAACACTCTAAGGAGGTCTTCCCTAATACCCCAATAAGATTTTTTTTTTGTTTTTTAATTTTTTTAATACAATTTTACCCTCACCCTTTTGAAACTTAAAGAGAGAGAGAGAGAAAATGGAAGAGAGAGAAACCATAGGAGACTTCGCCGGAGCCCGGTCACCGGAATCCGGCGAAAGTTGGCCGGATTCCGGTCACGGCCGCCGCCCACCGGAATTTGCTGAAAATCTCACCGGAAAGGTTTTTTTGCCCCCAATAGACATCTATTGCCCCCAATAAGACATCTATTGCCCCCAATAGACGTCTATTGCCCCAATAGTCTATTGCTCCCTAATAGACGTCCATTGCTCCCTAATAGACGTCTATTGCCCCCCAATAGACGACTATTAGTCATGTATTGCCCCCCAATAGACGACTATCAGCCATGTATTGCCCCCAATAGACGTCTATTGCCCCCAATAGGACTTTCAGTCGCTAGAATGGGAATTAATCTCCCTAAATTTAGACAAATAAAACTTTGATTACAAAAAAAAAAACAAGAAGATTACATCAATTCAAAACGTCTATTGCCCCCCCTCCCCCCAATAGCCGTCTATTGCCTCCCAATAGACGTCTATGTTTTTTTTTTTTTTTTTTCTGAACACCACTGCAATGAAAATAACTACCTCAAATGTCTCTTCCGCCACCGCCTCCTTTATCAACCTCTTTTTTCTTTTTTTGTCAAACCTTCATCAACATAATAAAGAACAAAGGGATTAAAGGGCATTCCTGGAAGCCATTAACTAGGAAGCTGCTTGTTTCAAATAAGAAGCTTCCCAAATTGTTTGCCGGTGGTTAGAATCCTAAAAACCATAATCGATTTCAATGGAAAATGAGAAGCCAAAATAGTCTCGGGAAGTGCATAGTATTAAATACCAAAGTGACATATTTGGCTTGTACCAAAAAAAAAGAAAAATAAAAAAGTGACATATATGGCAAGTGTCTCTTATATAACTACTGGTCTTCTGCATGCACTACCAAACCACCGATCAAAACCCTAAACAACAAAACAATCACACCTAAGAAGCAGCTGCAAAATTGCAAAAGTGAAAAAGCAAATCGAGTCATATCTATAAATATGAAACCTTTATCATCATCATCAGCTTGATCAGGAGCACCAAAAACACCATTTATGCATTCCCGGCTGAAGTGAAACCCCAATTAATAACCAGTCCCAAATTTAATTACCAGGAAATGGAATGCGAAGGTCGAGAGCGCAAAGAGCACGATCCTCCAGGTAGTTTCTCCGGCCTTGTCGCACGGCGGTTTGGCAACGCCTGAGGGAATCGGCGTGCTTCCGGCCTAAATAAAGAGCTAGGGTTGTATTTGGATGTGAGTCAGGTCGGGTTTACCGACGAGTACGTCGAGGATGAGGTGGAGAGAGAGAGACCGAGATCTGAAATTGGAGAGAGATAGGGGAATAAACAATTTGGTTAAAGGTAAAATTGTTATTTTGCCTCAAATTGGGTTGGTGGGAATAAAAATTTGTTGCTGGGGTAAGTGGGACAATTTTGGCTGATTTTGGTGCTTTGGGTCAAGGACCCTTTAATATATGTGCTTAAGAATCTAACATTTTGTTTTTGTATTAAATTGCGCATTTGTGTGTCAATTTGAATATCGAATCCAAATGACAAGTTCCTTTGTAATTCTACCAGCTTGATAATGAAGTTTCGTTTCTCCTACAAAAAAAAAACCCATCATGGAGAATACAAATCAAGAAAAAACTACAAACTTGATTATAATCAAAATTAATATTTTAACAAAACCATAATCATACTAATCTTCACAAAGTTCAAAATATAATTACAAGATGTCCACATAAGGAACAACCTTGCTCAATGCTACAAGGATGAGGAAATCTTTTGGCTACAGAAAGCCAGAGCCAATTGGCTAAAATTGGGAGACAGAAATACAAAATTCTTCTAAGCTCAGACTAATATCAGGAAAAGAATTAACTTCATTACCAAATTGAAAAGTAATGATGGAACCTGGGTTACAACAAACTAAGAGATTGCAGATACATTAGTTCAAGACTTTAAAAAACGCTTTACTACAGATTTCATCCCCAGTCAAAATTCTAGTAATGATTTTGTTTCTATTGTCCAACCTTGCATTACTAATGAGGATAAAAATATGCTCTTAAAACAGGTAACTGATGAAGAAATACTGGAGGCAGTTAAAGCCATTGGCTCTTACAAAGCACCAAGACTGGATGGCCTACCACCTACATGCTGCTTTCTTCCAAAATTGCTGGAATAAGGTAAAAGAAACCTTAGTCCCCATAATAAAAGATTGCTTTAGAACAAACACCTCCCTAAATCTTTTAAATCATACCAATATAGCTCTAATACACAAAGCTGACAATCCAGAAAAAGTTACTGATTTTAGACCCATAAGTCTTTGTAATGTTTCTTACAAGATCATAACCAAAATTCTGATACAAAGGCTAAGATCTCTGCTGGAAAAATGCATTTCTAAAAATCAGGGAGCCTTTGGGAAGAGCAATTCAGGACAATATCCTCATTTCTCATGAACTTTTCTAAGATTTTCAAAGGAAAAATGGCAAAATAGGAGCCATGGCAGCAAAACTGGACCTGGAAAAGGCTTATGATCTAATTAGCAGCTGGTCTTATATTGTAGGATGCCATAAAAGATTTGATTTCCATGATAACTGGACTAGTACTGTCATAAAGTGTATTTCTTCTGCTTCTTTTTCAATCCTAGTCAAAGGAAAACCAACAGGTTGGTTCAAACCTTCAAGAGGTATAAGATAGGGAGACCCCTTTTCCCTATATATCTTCATCTTAGAAATGGAACCCTTCATCAGACATATGAATAGTTTAGCTATGAACCATAAATCACAGGTGGGGTTGCTTTCTTCCCCTTTTGATACTAGAATTTCAAACCTAATGTTTGCTGATGATTGTCTGATCTTGCAAAAGCTACAAAAAAAGAGCTAGGAACATCTCACATGTCATTACCAGATTTACTGAAGCCTCAGGTTAGAAAATCAACTTTCACAAGTCCTCACTTTATTTCTCTAAAAATGTTCAAAGCTATCTTAGAAACGAAATAGTAAATATCATGAACATTAAGCACAAAGCTACCATTGGCAAGTATCTTGGTATTCATAATGTTATTTTTTTGGAAAGGTCCTACTAATGCTAACAAGCTTCTGTTAAGAATCTCACAAAAACTGGCAGGATGGAAGAAAGGAACCCTCTCAAGAGTAGGTATACTTACTTTAATTAAGTCAATTTTACAGTATGCCCAACCATGCTATGTCTTGCTTTAAATGTTCCAAAAAAATAACAAATAATATAAATAAGCAGGCTAAAACCTTTCTTTGGGGTTCTGATATGAAATGTCCTCCAGTGGCTTGGGAACAAGTTAGGCATAAGACCTTTTGCTTACTTTAATAATGCTGCTATTGTCAAGCTAGCTTGAAAAATTATCACTAGCAAAGATAATTGGTGGTCACGGATCATGAGGCAGAAATACTTAAGACAGACTTCCTTTTTCCAGGCAAGGAAATAGCAGTCTCATTCCTTGGCTTGGAAAAGAGTTTTGGATGCCATAGACTTACTTGATCATGAAAGGAATCAGGTGGATTATGGGCAATGGTAAGTCAATCAACTTCTGGAATTTTAATTGGTGATCATCCCCTACATGCTTATGTTGATGAGGAAAAGAAATACCTCATCAATTAGAATGAAACAATTGAGGATTACATGATGGATAAAGCTTGGAATAGAGGTAAACTCTCTAATTTACTAGACCAAAATATTGTTAAACAAATATTTTGGTTACAGTTAAGTAGCAAGGAAAAGCATTCCCATACCTACAACTGAACAGGAGGATGAATTCATCTGGGGACCTTCCTCAAATGGTCTCTTTACAATAAAGTCTGCTACTTGGTTACAGTTAAGTAGCAAGGAAAAACATAATCAAATTACTCTTATAAACAAAATGTGGAAATTAGATATTCCACCAAAAATTAAAATGTTTGCCTGGCTCCTCCTTAGAGGAAGATTGAAAACAAGGGATAGACTCTCCAGATTTGGTCTGTTAAAGGATAATTCCTGCCCCATGTGCAATAATGATAATGAAACTGCAGATCATCTCTTTGGCTATTGTGATTTTGCCAAGGAAGTTTGGAAACTTGCAGGTATGTCTTCTATTCTAAACTGGAATGAAGGATACTTGAAAACCTTTCATGATCTATTACTATCTGGGCGTTTTGATAACAAACTATTTGAAAAAAAAGCTTACCTTATGCTGGCAAATTTGGAAAGGGAGAAACGATATAGTCTTCAGAAATACACAAACAAATCCATGTTCTGTGGTAGCAGCTTCAGCTACTGTACTAGCTAACATTGGAACTTCAAATAGGCAAGCAGGGAGACATTCTATTCAAAACCAGCCTTCCACTATAAAGTGGATCTCTCCTCCTGCTTGCAGTGTTAAATTAAACTTTGATGACACTGTAAATTGGTCTTCTGATGCTGGAGGTTTTGTTATCCGTGACAGCCATGGCAACCCCCTTGTAGCAGCTACCAGAAATGTTGGATCCACCATAGTATTTTTGGCAGAAGCTATTGCACTAAGAGATGGACTCTTATGTGCATGAGATCAGGGCTTCACGATTGTTGAAGTGGAAGGAGATTCCAAACTGGTCATAGACGCAGTGAATAGGCATATTCAACCCCTTGGAGACTGTTAAAGATTATTCGAGACATCCATGCCATTGCCAATTCCTTTACTTCTATTAGTTTCAAACTTATTTTTAGGGAAGCCAATTTTGTGGCGGGTGCCATTGCCAATTTAGGTCATAATGTTGTAATAAGATCAACTTAGACCAACAGGGTCCCCTTTGAGGCCTCAAGAGCCTTACTATTTGACATTGTAAATTGTGATTGCCCTAGAGGCTTCCAACTCTAATTAATAGTCTTTTTCGTATAAAAAAAAGTTCAGAATATAATGATTAATCAAACATTAATGATTTTTATTTTATTTTAAATTTAGCTAATTATCTACTCGGTAATAATTTATGCAATGTGCTTACTCATATAAACAGGAGATGCAATAGAGGAGGAAAAGAAACTCATAAAAATGGTCATGGTTGCATTGTGGTGCATACAAATGAAGTGTGGTCAACGTCCTTCAATGAACAAAGTAGTGGAGATGCTCGAAGGAGATATTGAGAGCCTTCAAATGTCTCCAAAGCCTTTCTTACATCCTCAACAAATATCAATAGAGGATGCTGGGGACAACTTGTGCACTACATGTGCATCAACAATGACAGAATCTACAAAGATCAATTTGGTTGCAGATGCAAATTAGTGATGTAATAATATTAACAATGTGAATCTCCAAGGGAAAGTTGACATCCCTACCAGTTCATTAGTCTTGTAGTTTATTAGCACAAATAGGGAAAATCGTCCAAACAGTGTCTGAACTTTTCCAGTCTATTAATTTTCATACCTATACTTTGAAAAACATCAAAATGGTACCTGACGATTTAAGCCTGACCCAATTTCCGTACCTGGCAACAGTAATATCGTCAACGGTGTTAACTTTTGAAGGGTAAAATTGGTACTTCATGTATTCCATATTCCAGTACAGTGAATCAAAGAATGGAGAGGAGGACTGTTGGATTTCATGGTCAGTTTTTTGCACTTTTCATTGATCAACAGAGGAGCGCACGGGTGGCATCACCATTAACACCGCAAAGCTCGCGATGCCCTGAATCCAGTGGCCGGAGCACCAATCCCAGCTCGCAAAGCCCAAACCCGACTCCACAACTCCTTCCCAATCTTGGCCTTCACAGTCGCTCCTCCTCTGACTTGCTTCGCATGCTGCTGATTATAAAACCTCGCTCTGCATCAAAATCAATTTCTCGTTCTTCTTTCTTTCTTCCTTTAAAGATCACTTCTTCCTGTGAAGTGAAAATCTGTCAGAAAGAGAGAAAAGAATTCGAAAGCAGCTGGAAGAAGAGGGTTTACTCCAAAAAAAAGTTTTTTTTTGTTTCGGAAGTACCGCTTTTACCCATCAAAAGTTAACTCCGTTGACGATATTACTGTTGCCAGGTACGGAAATTGGGTCGGGCTTAAATCGTCAGGTACCATTTTGATGTTTTTCAAAGTATAGGTATGAAAATTAATAGTCTGGAATAATTCAGACACTGTTTGCACGATTTTCCCGTACAAATATGTATTCAAGTATCATTACTAAATCTCCCAGCTATCATAATCAAAGCCAGCTTAATTTCTTGTGTTCATTAGTTTAAGTCAAACTTGACATGATCAAGGCAGGACTATGCAGAAATCTTGTTCATGCAAATGCAGGGATGATGTCATTGATATGTATGAGGTTGTTGATGTATTTTACTGTGATCAGGTTCCTAATTTGTGGCTTAGAATAATACCATTGTAAGTTTGGTTCCTAAAGTTGAGAAACCTCAATCAGTGATGCAGTTAAATTGTATCTTTTTTTTTTTTTTTGAATAAAGGGTTGGTGCTGCTGTCCTCAAGCCTTGATTAATGAAACTGCCGAATACAGGGGGGACATTAAGCCTAAACCCCTGATTACAATGAGCATATAGAGAACGTTTTGAAATAATATCAGATGTCTCTACCAAATACATGTATTCAACAAGGCATCAACCAGCAAAGAGTGCTCTACTCATGGCTAATCTATTTGCTTTGACATAGTAGTGACATAACGGAAAGTTAACTCGATTACAACGAAATATAATTACCAAAAGCACAGCATTCCTACTATGTTGCCGCATGAGGATAAATCTGATGGCACTTAGTGATAGGAGCATAAATGCGACGAATATAGTGTGAAATCCCTTACACTTTTCTTAGTTATTTCCTTTAAAAAGTCAGTTTTAACTTTGTTTTCTTTTTAGGTAGTTCGTGGAGTGATTCAAGAGAAATAAGAGCTGAAAGGGAGCAACGAAGCCATGAAACATGAAGTACTGATGCAGAGGACCAAGTTTGATCAACCATTTGGCCGGAAATTACAAGGGAAGTCCACGGAAATCGTTGTGCAAAACAGTTGCTGCAAAGCAGAAAACTGCAGTTTCAGAATCAGCTTTCTGGGAACGGTTTTGAGGAGTAATTATTGCATTCTTCCAGCTGTAACTTTGCAGAAAGGGCCAGCGAACCTTAAAGACATGATGTTATAATTGAACTAGAGCTAAATAACTGGTCAGAAACGTCAACGAGGCAGCAGGAAACCAAGCACAAACTAGGCTTCCCGATAAGGCAGAAACTGTCAGCTTTTCACGAAGCTTTTTGGGAGATCTTTTCCGGCGATTTTCTTGGAGTTTTTCCAGAAGGTTATTGATTATTCTAGATTATATGATGTCATAGAACACGAGGGAGTCAAGAACCATCCAGAAACTTGTCAAGATGAAGTCGTTCCTTGTCCAAGAAGGAAGCTTCAGAGTCAGAAATTGAATCCTAGTCAAAACAGGACGGTTTTGCAGAATTCTTCTTTGGACGGATTTCCAGGGCATTTTTGGAAGGTCATTGCTGCTGCAAATATGAATGAGAGTCCTAGAATGATTCATCAAGAATTTGGGAAGATTATTAAGCCTTGAAAATCATTTAATTGTGCACCAATCAGAGTAATCCTCAAGCAACTAGGGGAGGCTTTCAAAGCAGAATTGGAAAAGGAAACTTGGGTTGTGTATTCCACATATATAGAGGCTCTGAACACGTTGAAAATCACCATCCTACAGCGCCATCTTCTGCTCCCAAACCCTAGCACACAAGTCTCAAAAATTCCCAAGTCTTCAAGAAGAAAAACCGTGCAATTCATCTTCCACCTTCCATCAAGCTTCTGCCGTGACTCATCTTGAAGAAGTGCCTGCGTCCAAGGCTGCCTAAAAGTGAATTCGTGGCTCTCATATTCTCCCTTTTACGGTTTTTATCATCTTGTAATCTAATACTCATGCTTTTATTTGTTGAATTTAAGACGATGTGTGGCTAGTTAATTTTTGTTAGGGGCAAGGTTTGAAGCCCCAATTATGTAGAACATATGTTTGTTTAAATTTAGTTTCTTGATCTTTGGTGTGGATTGGTTGTTTATCTCTGATTGATTGAAAACTTTTGCATGTGTATGTTTTATGGTCGCGAACATAGGATTTATGCATGTAATTGGAGCTAGGTTTAGAAAATATATAATTCACCTAATCGTCTTGTTTTCTAATCCACAAGTATGCAAGGCTTTGGACAAAAGCTGATGTTTTAAACAACTAGAAGAGCATGCTAGGTAGGCGTTCCACACTAGACTGCAACTCTATAATCAATCGTTTCCATGAGATCTTAATGCTTCAAATATGTTGACACTATATGTGTTGTTGATAGGATAGCGTTCTATACCTTGATTGCATGTTTGATAGGCTTAGCTATTGTGCGTTCACGTAGACTAAGTATTTAGGGAAACATTAATAAGGGACATGATCTGCTCCGACTTGTTTCTTGGTTGATTTCTGTTCACACCTTAGTAATTGAAACTAGGTTAACTTAACATTGTTCGAAAGTAATTGGTGGTGGATTTCCAAGTCTCTAACATATTCTCCATCTTATTTTCTAAAAACCTAAAATCAAAATTGTTTTTCTTTTATATTATCTTTTATTTTCGTTAAAAACCAAAAACCCCAAAATATTGTTCTTGTTTAGGATTGCAGAGCCCCTTTCTATCCCCTTCTGTTTCCTGCCATATTTTTCTCTCTTTTCTAGTATTTGACGTTTTTGTTTTGTTTAGTTTCAGATTTTATTTGTTTGATTTTTGTTTTAGTTAGTTTAAATTAGTTTGTTTTTATTTTGTGTGAATAATTTGTTACCCTCAATCCCCGGCTTGAACGATCCCTGCTTACTCTATATTGCTAACGACTACATCTTGCAGGGTTAAGTTGAGCGCCTATTTTGGGCGTATCACTTAGCTTCACCTTGCCACTAGGCAATACTGACCATTTGACGAAGCGAGGAACTCGCCGACTTCCTAGAGCAAATAAGCCACTTTGATTGCACATACATGCATGTAGCCCGACTAACCCTATAGAACCTGTGTAGGGACTTATTGTTCACCTAAGGCGCAACTTAACTAAAATATAACAAATAACAAAAACAACGAGAATAATAAATCAACAAGAAAGTAAACCAAGGCCAAACTGGGCTCAATAAGCAATGGGGTCAAACTAGCCCATTAGCCAAGCCCGCAAATCCAACACCAACCCCATCACCACAGTATCTCTGGTCCAGTCGCACCACCTCCAGACCACCACCGCCTCTGACGGACAACCTCCATCGCCCCACCACCGTCGACCACACACCATAATCTCTGCTAAGCAACCAATCCTTCGCCATCCATATCGCCCCTCGATTGCGTGCTCAACCCCCCAACGAACAAAGGAAACCAATAGCCCAACCTTTCTGTCGCTGCACCACCACCGTGCACTTGCAATCACATCCAGATCCTACCACCATACATCACCACTCCAACCAGAGCGGTGCCCACGACCAAAATTGAAACAAACAAACCCATTCACCGCACAGGCCACCACTATTCACCACTAGTCGCTGCTGTTATCCCTATTGCATATTTCTAACAGAAATCACGCTCGCACTTGTAAGAGAAAAGGTGAGACAGGAGGCAGCCCATCCGACGACAACGCCGCAGGGACGTGCTGCCGGACGAGCACAAGAAATCGTCGAAGAAACTCCTAGGCACATGCGGCGATTTCTAGGGTTTTGAGAGAAAGTTTACATGTATATTGTTAAGTTTACGTAAAATCACAGTTAGATTGTATCTAGAACACTAGAAATTAGCTAATACTTGTTAACGTTAGAACCGAAGGCTCTAATTAGCTTTAGATAGAGAGAGTAAGAGAGAGAGAGAAGACAAGATGTATAGTGGTTCGTTTCCAGCCTTAGCAGGAAACTACGTCCACTCGAAGTGTTGCACTATATGGGTTTGGGCCTTGCGGCCCAAAGGGATTACAAAGTGTGTAATGGGATGGATGTTTAAGTGGGAGGAGGGGTCCATTTTATAGGTAAGGGAACCCCTCTCATTTACATTTTCTTAGATGTGGGATGCAAAACAACTATTCTAGTCTCGTGAGAGTTCGTGAGCAGGAAGTTCGGGGCCGGGGTTGCGGGGAAGGCATGAGCAGGAAGCTCGATGGTTGCCGGGGAGGCATGAGCGCGAAGTTCGGGGGTGCCGTAGAGGCGTGAGCGTTAGAGCTCGTGAGCGAGAAGCTCGGGGATGCCGTGAAGGCATGAGCGCAAAGCTCGTGGGTGCCGCAGAGGCGTGAGCATGAGAGCTCGTGAACGGGAAGCTCGAGGATGCCGTGAAGGCATGAGTGCAAAGCTCGTGGGTGCCGCGGAGGCGTGAGCGTGAGAGCTCGTGGATGCCGTGGAGGCATGAACGGGAAACTCGGGGGTTTCTAGAAGGCGTGAGCGCAAAGCTCAATGGTGCCTCGGAGGCGTGAGCATGAGAGCTCGTGAGCGGGAAGCTCGGGGGTGCTGTGAAGGCATGAGCCCAAAGCTCGTGGGTGCCGCGGAGGCGTGAGCGTGAGAGCTCGTGGATGCCGCGGAGGCATGAGCGGGAAACTCGGGGGTTCCTAGAAGGCGTGAGTGTGAAGCTCGATGGGGCCGCGGAGGCGTGAGCGTTAGAGCTCAGGGTTGCCGCTGAGGCAAGAGCTTGAAAGCTCGGGGTGTTAGGTAGCGAACCTAATCTTTGACACCCAAGCGTCGGGGTTAACTGCCGGATCAATGGCTGCCGTGGGCTGCGTTAACCGTTCCCTTTACTCTTTCCCGGAGGAGAAAAGCTTGACTGTAATGCCGCGTAGCGGTCATTGTCATTATGAGGCGTTGCCTTACCGCTTGGCGGTTGGTAGTGGACCATAGACTCGTGGAGTCTGGACCCGTTTAGGTTTATTTTTTCCGTAGGGAGATTTGACAAAGTATGGTGCCCGGAGGTTAGACAATGTGTTTACATATAGTGTACATGTAAATCTTGCTTAATTGTATGAACAACAAATAAACATGGCATAATTTGTTTGATTGTCACATGTTTATTTAAGGGAGCTGAAATTTACTCACCATATTTTACATTCTACACACCCTTTGACTTTTTTTAATATTTCTTATATATTCACAATATTCGTCTTCCAAAACTACCCTTTCTCTCTCTCTCTCTCTCTCTTCTCTCTCTCCATCCACATGGTCCTTCCTCTTCACCGCCATCGCCCTTTACCTAACTATCTTCGTCCTCCTTCACCTCCTCCTCACCCTCCTACACCTCTAGGTCGACCCGTCCCTCTCGGACCCATCCCTGCCCTCCACTCCCTCTTCATGACCCTCCTTTCCTTCACCATCTTCGCCGGCATCACACTCGATCTCCTCAGCCTCTGAAATCAAAGAAACCAAATGGTTCTGGTGGAGCTCCAAAACCCCCTTCTAGTGGCTCCTCTGCTTCCTCCTCGGGACCCACCCCTCTGGTCGGGTCTTCCAGATTACCACACTCGCTTTCGACCACCATGTTCAAGAAGAATCTGACTCTGAACACCTCGTCGGTCACCGCTCAGAACGAGGACTTCGACCCGGAGCTCCGACCCTGCTGCATGTTCGTGCAGCGGCGCAATTGTGATGACACCGCCGCCACTCGTGGGCCCATCATCACAATCCACATCTCTCACGGCCCTGCCCACCATGTCTTCAACCTCCTTGCCCACTCCAGTTTCAGTACTGCTGCGATGAACTTCAGTCTCATTTGAATTGTTGTTATTGGAGTTTGGAATTGTTAGGGTTTTTTAAATGGTTATGGTGATTAAATTCATTATAGTGTTAGTTATAGTTGTGGCTCTTGTGAAATTGGATAGGTGTTTGATTGTTTTGGAACTTCGGTGATTGATAAGGGAATTGAAGGGACTTGTTTCACAGAAGACCGGGGTGGAGCCGGAGGAGCAGAAGCTGTTGTTCAGGGGGAAAGAGAAGGAGGATGAGGAGCATTTAGACGTGTGAAGGATAATTCCAGGGTTATGCTCTTGCAGGAACCGAAAAGGAAAGAGAGGAGCGTCGGGAGTTGAATGAGAGCAGTGAGATGTTGAGTGATGCGGGAGGGAGAAGGGGGGGGGAGAGAGAGCGTGTGTTTTAGCTGTAGGCTGTGGAAGGGAGAGGATGAGACAGAAAAGTAAAGGGGTGATTTGGTAAAATTAGCACAAGGGAGTGTGTTGTGAAATTTTAATTAAAACTCGCAAGCGCACGAATCGTCGTTAGTATAGTGTGCAAGTACGAGGTCGTTCCAACTGAGGATTGATAATCAATTTAAACCCTAACTCAATTAATTAATCCAAACACAAAATCACATAAACAATCAAGCAAAAGAAGATATTGATTTTTGGGTTTTTTAATAAACAAATAATTTGAGAATTAAAGAAACAAACAAATAATGATAAAACCTAGGGTTTCGAAATCAACCACTAACAATTCTATTTATGTTTCAATGCAATTAACAGATTCTTTTGTTCCTCTAGATGATAATTCCCGTATCTAAGTCCTTCTCAGGTACTCTAGACCATAGTTTTCCTTAAGTGTATGATGCTCTCCCTCTCGGGTAAAGATCTTATATCCTAACTATGCAGTTTATCCTTCTCAGGTATAAACTTAACATGCAAGACTCATTACGCTTTAGAAAACAAGGGAATCAAGCAAACCATTAGTCTTTCTCAAGTAATAATGTAATTTACCACACTTAATCACAAGAAGCTAATCAAATTATATTGCATCTCTGCTTCAAATTTGTCTTCCAATTACTATATGCAAAGCCCTAAGGTGATCAATCAAAGAACTTAAACATAATGCATCAATTCAAATAGTGATTAAGCATTCATCATAAAGAAACTATAAATCCATCAACATAATATCAAAGTACCACTATGCCAAAAAACGAATCAGACGACACACTTCCAACAACAGCAAAAATTTTAACTGTCGTCTGATATAATCAGACGACAGCAAGAATTATTCTGTTGTCCAAATTATCAATTCAGACAAGAGTTGTTACATGGAGGTTGTGCAATTGTTATTCAGACAATGGTTATATTTTGATGTCGTCTGAGTAAATCAATTCTCACAACAGTTATTACTTTGCTGTTGTGCAATTGTTTTTCAGACAATGGTAAAATTTTGATGTTGTCTGACTAATTTAATTCAGACAACAGTTGTTTGTTGCTGCTTTATTCTATTTTGTAACTCACATTTTCAGACAATAGTTATTTTTTGCTGCTTTAATATGTTGTGCAATTTTCCTTTAGATAATGACTTTGAATTTATGTTGTCTGAGTTTTGTATGATGCCCTAGTTGACTTCCCACACTTACCAAAATTTCAATTTTTTGACTCCCTCCATTTCGACTTCTACCCTAATTTAATCAGTTTCCCACACTTCGTCAATTTCTTATTTTCGTTTTTCCTTTCTTCATCTAGATGCCGCTTTCATCTTCCCTCACTTTCGTTTTCCTTTGCTCTTTCACTCAGTCACCCCAAAAATCCCCAAATCTCCATTCAATTCTTTAAATCCCAGTGATGAAGGAGTCCGCCGTACCACCTGTGGTGTTTCCCTCGGGCAGAAATCCCAGTGCCAGATCCAACAACATCCAGTAACACCGGATGGCGACTGCGCCATTTCAACCGCCTCGATCCTCCACCTCCAGCATCTCCTTGATGACCTTCGACATTGGCTCCGCTGCCGCCTCCTCCTCCTCCGGGTAAGATTCCTTTCTCTAATCTTTCAAAACTCCTAATTTCTGAAGCCTTTTCCATTTCGAGATTACCACACTCGATTCCACCTCCTCCAGAATAGGATTTGGAATTGTTAGGGTTTTGTGAATTGGAATGGTGATTAAACTAATGATTGATTATAGTGTTTGCTATAGTTGTGACAGTTGTGAAATTGGGTAGGTGTTTGATTGTTTTGAACTTTTGATGATTAACAGGAGAATTGAAGGAACTTGTTTCACAGGGGTAAGAGTCCTTTCACAAGGTTATAAAATTTACTCACACTGATTCGCGTCTCTCTAATAATGGACTTGCAAGTTCCATCCAAAGGCTGAGGTGCCATGCCAATTATGAAGGTCTCTAATATACAAAGAACAATGGGATCCATATATTGCTCTTCATTTAAGGTACCTTTGTTGTATTGATTTTCTTGGTATTATCTAGTTTTGTAGTAGGCTAACAGTTTAAAACGATTCCTCATTGTTACTATGTGTTTCAACCTTGTGCGTCATGGACCTGAGGAAAATCAAATTTGCTTTATGCAGTAGAGGATTAGAGCTTCTTTGTAACTCTGTCAGGATTCATAATGTCAATGTAGAACTGCAAAAGGCAGCAGAAAAGGTAACTTTCTGTTTTTTTTTTTTTTTTTTGGGTCGAGCTTAAAAATATTGAATTGTGAAGCTGATTTGTCGTTTTGAGATGTACATCTTTGGCTTGGCTTAACTTGATTTCCTCTTGTTCTTCTCAGTTAATCATGAAAGATTTACTTGCTTGGATTCGTACTAATTTGATTAAGGAAAGCCCTGAAATATTAATTAGGTCTGTAATTGTAATTGACTGGTGAATTTTATTATAATGTAGCACTAGTATTACTGTTTAGGTAGATTACTAGGACCCCTTTTGTGTTATTAGCAGAAGATGATGTATTTATATGAATCATGGAGTTTCAGTTGCAGCCATTTCTTTTACTCATTAAGTTCTTACTGATGCGTAACAGTTTGTGGTTTCTAGTTCATGATTTGGCATTTGCTTTGATAATGCAGGAGATTTCAATTGCAACTAATGTAGCCCAGAAGGAAATTGGTAAGTACATCAAGATACTTGGAGAAGCCCTTCAGCTAATTAAGTCATCAACAACAATTCTATTTTGGTCCATATGCCGAGGTTTTGCTTAGGTACTTTTGTTTTGGTCCAGAATTTGGTACTTTAACTGTTGGCTATACGTTACTTAATTTGAGTCTTCATCTAGCATGAGCCTTGATGTTAATTTGGTTAGATGGTTGTTGAAGCAAAGAGATATGACATTGATTTAGATTTTTTTTTGTATATGTTCTAGACTAGACTGAGTAGTTTGGGAACTGTTTTTGCAAAGTGAAATTATTTCATCACTGCTCAGGCACAACGTTTTCTAGATTCTAATTATGGTATGTTAGTTTCCATCTTATTGAAAACAAAATGAAAGTACAATTTCTCTTGGTTAAGAAATAAAGCACAATCTTTTAGAACAAGTCACATACTAGTTTCTAAACCACCTTGAGAATGTGTTTGATGAGTCTCTTATTGCCTTTATTGGCATATGACATCTTTCATTGTATGGAGTGACATTGTATTCCTCACATGTTTATGGTTTCATTTGGTGACTTAAGTCTGAACTTCAATGTAACTTTAGATCGACTGAAATTACAAGGCTGATGCATTACTAATAGTACTCAGAAGTTAAAACAACTATACTACCTTTGGGGCCATTTCATAGTTATTCCATACACTAGTTACACAGCTTTATTAATTATCAATCTATCTCATTTGCTTCATTTTTTGACTTGCAACCCTTACTTTTTCTTTTGTTTGTTCGAACAGGTAGATGCCAAAGTAGGAGGGTTTGAAGCCAATACGTTGCATCTGCAAGTGGGAACCGAAGTGTTGTGGAGATCCTCTTTCCTTTATCTGTTTTGGTATTTTAGTATGTTTTTGGCCTTTAGGTATATATAGGCATGGTTAGTGTGCATTATGGACAAGTTTATGTTTTTGGCCTTCAGGTATATAGGCAGGGTTAGTATGTATTGATATTTGGATGAACATATTGTTGATGGAATGAATATTTTTTTGGATGTGTTATGATTCCCTCTCAGACAATTCAATTCCAACTAAAAACTATTGTCTAACAATTGAACATGAAAAAATGGAATGCAAAAACTGTTGTATGAACCACCTAATGACAATACCTGTCAAACATATTCAATTGCTTAATTAGAAAACACACAACAACAAAATAGTATATTCTGTTGTATCAAATAGAAACAGACAATGGTTTTCTCAATTTTCTGTTGTCTTCCTTAAATACACTCAACATAATTAAGTCAAACCCTGATGTAGAAGATTAATAGAGACAACAGTTTCTGCACAAGGCTTATCATCTGACTTCTCTTCACAAGTTGCTTTCCGTTAGGCTGATGTCAACAGACTTCGCTTTGGACAACAGATTTGGCATCTCGGTTTGTTGTTCTTTCTGGTATTCAGACAACACGCATATTAATGCTGGCGCTTGTCCAAGTTGGATTCAGACGACAGTTTTGTGATGTCGTCTGATACCTACATCAGAAGGCAGGAGTATTAACAACAGCAATTTTCACTATCAGACGACAGTTAAAAACTGTCGTCTGATTCGTTTTTTGTCATAGTGTACATAAACAATCATGATAGGGCATCATCATAAACCTAGAAAAAGTTTAACAAAAGATAACTAAATAAAACATAGAAAGAACATAAAAAAAATGGAAGGGAAAAGATGGGGAAGATGGATGAGTCGTCTCTGCTCCTTAGGCGTCTACATTGTGCTCCGAGACTCTCCTCTCATGTAAATTCGTGCTCCCTTATATAGGGAAGATTTCTGCTCATCTTTGGCTTCATGTTTCCTTGTAAAACTTGGATTTAGATTCCTTTCTTCATTTGGAATGGGAAAAGCTTGAAATATCTCTTGTAGAAGTAGGAATAAGTTCATCATTGAATACTCATCTGAATTAACTTCCTTGAAACATTAGGATTGATGATCTTGTGCCACGGAACTTGAGTTCTCCACGAATGGTTGTAAATTCCCGAGCAGATTTCCTGTCCGACCTATCTTCACTCAAATAATCATAACTTTTTCCAGAAGTATCGAAATCGCGATCTGTAAAATTCTACAGAAAGTAGACATCCGTAGCTTTCCAATGATATAAGGCTCATTGTCTGATTCGATCTGAATAACTCCCAGTAATTCAGCGAAGTTGGATGTTCTGCACAGACAGATTCTGGGACCTGGGCGTCTTTTAATCCTAGTTAGCTCATTTTAACTTCTTTTCTTCTCTTTATGAGACAAACCTACAAAAACACTATAACAACATAAATGACTCGAAATAAGGAGGACTAAGCATAAATACTAAGATTAAGAGGCAAAGAAATATAGGAAAATATGAGCACATCAAATACCCCCACACTTAGACTTTGCTAGTCCTCGAGCAAAACAACAAAAACTAAAAACATAAAGACACAAAACAAAACAAACAAAAACACACTAAGCCTTTCAACGTTAGTCTAAAAAATTTCATACTTTCATGGCAACAAGATTAGCACAACAACCAAGAATCAATCCAACATTTATTCGAGAGTTAACAAAAACATATAACTTAACATATAAACATGTAGGACATGGGGGCAACATTGGTGATATTAATCTCAGCATGCTTCAAACAAGTTATGACTCAAATCCTCACCGGTTTACCCTCTTTCTTCTCTCAGATTCACGGCTCATGCAAAAGCATATATTCACTCAAGTTATATGTGAGAGAGATAATATATAAGACAAACAAATAGCTCACATATAATAGAAATAAAAACCTTTTTCTGAAAATATTTTTTTTCAAGTATGATCTCATGAAGGATACCAACTACTTGCACAAATGAACCCAAGCCATAGGTTCAACTCTTATAACTCATCTCCACAGATCAAAGACTGCTCTTTTCAAGGATCAAAGAGGTCTTATAATTAAGGTTGTAATGGGGCCAAGGCTTAGGGTTTATAGAAACGAAGGGATAGAAAAATCACAAAGTATCCTAAAAACCTAGTAGAGCTCTTGTTGATGTAGAGAGACAATCTTGAAATTCCACCAAGTAAAAACGTCATAGACTCCTTCAAAGTCTTCATAAAGGGCCAAATGTCATCATTGTTGGGCTCATGCTTCATTCTAAACTTCCTTTGAACACTTGTGAATTGGACAAAGACCAAATTTTTCTTGAATAGGCCTTCACTTCAAAGCAAACTCCAAATCCACAATGAGGGGAACTAAAATCCATAAACAATTATCATATTTTTTTTCTTTTGCCGTCACATATAATTTTTTTTCAATTTTTTTTTTCTTTTTTACTTTTCACGGCATACACATACATATATATTTTTTCTATGGACAAGTCTTACCCCCACACTTAAACTTCCTTCTCTTCTCCATCTTCATTCTTGACGCCAAAAACCTTTTGTATGCCTCAAAAATAAGCTCCACTAAGTATTTAGAACAAAGGATAAAGATATAACTATACTAAGGTTTAGGGTTTAAGGATTATGAGGGTGATGAAAGAAAAGGCTTAATGTAGGCTCAAAGGGTTTAAACTAGGGGGTTGCACATCTTGTGCACACAAATAGGGACACAGGCTTATTTGGCAATGGTGGTAATTTCCTAGGGTGCCTTTATCATTTCCAAGGTCCAAGCATGTATTGATAAAAGAGTCTCAACAAGTATAAGAGTGAATTCTAGCATTCTATAGTCCATTAAACTTAATCTATGACAAGTAATCAATCAAGATGAAAGAATAATGAGATCAACAAAATCATCGCCAAGAAAATAAGATGACATATATATATATATATTTTTCATTTAACACTCAACAAAGAAAAGGCAAATAGGCTCAAATATCTCACATAGGTCATTTAACACTTAACATGTTCTTTTCTGTACCATGTAAGCTAGACCACATCCACTACACATACATATGACAATCATACATCCTTATTAACCAAAGAATGAAGTCAAACATCATCTCAATTTTATGATCCTCTTAAGCCATGATTTCTAAAATAAATACTCATCATAGTTGTTGAAAGGCATCTTAAGACTCAAGAAAACAAAAACAAAAAAACAAAGACGCAAAAAGAACAAAGAAAACAATTTTTTTTTTTTTTTCATAAACCCACAAAACTAACAACCTAATAGAAACAAAAATCAAACTCCCTTCCCCCACACTTAAATCTAACATTGTCCTCAATGTTGAAAAAATTAAAGCATGCAATGCACATAAAAGCATGGAAAATAGATAAGTGAAAAATAAAGATAAGAAAGGAAAGAGAAGAGAAGAGTTTAGAGCTCCCTGAGATTTAGTGAAGATAAGCACAAAGTCGATGTTGAAGTCAAAAAAGATTGCAGAAGTCATCAGGAAAATTTTTCGCGCAGATTGAGCACTGTTCGGTATTTCTCAAATATCTCTTAGCTCACAGCTCCGAATGATGATCTGCTTAGTGCGTTGGAAACTAGACTCGTGTAGCTTTCCGGTGATATGCAATAAGCCTAGTAAAACTTCCAGGAAGATATCTAGAATCTACGTCAAAAAGAAGGTACAGAACCTGAAACACAAAAAGATAAATGTTAGCAAACTTAAAACCAAAAATTGTAGAAACTAAATAAACAAAATATAAAATCAGATTGGTGATCAAGTTAGAATCAAATTCAATCATCGATCCCCGGCAACGGCGCCAAAAATTTGTTGTGAAATTTTAATTAAAACTCGCAAGCGCACGAATCGTCGTTAGTATAGTGTGCAAGTACGAGGTCGTTCCAACTGAGGATTGATAATCAATTTAAACCCTAACTCAATTAATTAATCCAAACACAAAATCACATAAACAATCAAGCAAAAGAAGATATTGATTTTTGGGTTTTTTAATAAACAAATAATTTGAGAATTAAAGAAACAAACAAATAATGATAAAACCTAGGGTTTCGAAATCAACCACTAACAATTCTATTTATGTTTCAATGCAATTAACAGATTCTTTTGTTCCTCTAGATGATAATTCCCGTATCTAAGTCATTCTCAGGTACTCTAGACCATAGTTTTCCTTAAGTGTATGATGCTCTCCCTCTCGGGTAAAGATCTTATATCCTAACTATGCAGTTTATCCTTCTCAGGTATAAATTTAACATGCAAGACTCATTACGCTTTAGAAAACAAGGGAATCAAGCAAACCATTAGTCTTTCTCAAGTAATAATGTAATTTACCACACTTAATCACAAGAAGCTGAAGGAATTGTGTCCTAAAACAATCATTTTGATGTAATTATTATTGTAATTATTATTAATCAAAAGGGCAAGTTTATTGTTCATTGCTTATATTTAATATTTGATTGAACAAGGTCCAAGGAATATGAGTTAAAGAGAAAGTAATCTAAAGAGTTAGATGTGTGAGACCTTTACTCTTTCACACTCTTATCCTAAAAGGTTCCTAGTCATAGGATTATCACTTGGACATTGATAATCCGGAAAGACTAGCACATACTTTGTATGCTCAATATGGAGGATGATATGTCTCTTGTCATTTGTGTAGAGACACTAATACAAGTATGTGGGTGCTCTTAACTTAAAGGGTACACTGAATGCGATCATTAGAGTTCTTGTATGGAGTCTTACTTACATGTCAAACTTGAACTCTAAATTGCAATAATACAAATTAGTCCTTTGACCTGAGACACCATAGTTGTCTTATGAGTGAATGGATTATCTCTTGATGATGCAATAATATTGTGTCCCTTAATGGATATAATAGATGCATTCATTGGTATAATCAATTCGGTCATGGAGACATGTGAGTGTACAACAAGGAATCTCTATCCTTAAGTAAATAAGGTGTATGTTCAAAGATGTGATTCAATGAGTCTTTGGCCAAAGCATTGAATGAGATTTAAAAAGGAGTTTTTAATCACATTCTAGGAATCACATAAGAATGAAAATCACATTAGGGGATTGACATATCAATTCCATACCCCGATGATGTGATTTAGAACATCGTGTTAGAGAAGGACCGTATTGTATTGTAATTCCAATTGAATAGGTTCTTTGTCATTCTACATTAACTAGGGTAGTCATGATATGTTGCAAGACGTCACTCATGACTTGTGAAGTCCCTGAGGATTAATAAACATTTATTATCCTAATAACAAGGGAGAATCAAAAATGGAGTTTTTGATTCGTAAACAAAATAGAATGGTTTCTATAAACTTCACTGCCTTGTTAATTAGAACCTAAGAGATCGCACACCATATAAGTGGATCCTTGAGATTGTATATGAAGAAGATTAAACAAGAGTTGGTTATGACCAAATAATTAATTAGATTTATTATTTGGACATAATTAGAATTTTCGGGTAAAACCGAACCTATTGGGCCTAAACGATTGTCGGGTTTTTGGTGTGGACTTGGGCTTCACTAAATGAGATTTAAATGAAAGCCCAAGACACATTTTTAGTGCCCAATAACATGTATGGACCAGCCAAAATATTGGCTTTATGAAAGTCAATATTTTCTTTTAGTAATTGGAGTTATTTCCTATTATATAAAAGTGAAAGCATAGACATAATAATGGTAGCATCTCTACACCATTATTTTCAGATTAGAGAGAGAGAAAGAGAGTTCTCTCTTGGTCCATTTTTCAGAAATTAAAGGAAAGAAGAACACTTGCATAATTTCTTCTTTTCTTTCATCTTTCTTCATCTCTTGATTCACTTGGTGAAGATCCTTAGAGGCCATATATTTTTGTGGCTTTACTTGTTACATCAAGGAGGAGATTACAAGCACAAGAAGGAGTACAAGAAGGAGTTCTTAATTCAAGGTGCTTCAAGGTGGAGGAAACACACACAAGGAGAGATCAAGGAGAGGAACTTTGGTGGTTCACTTGGATCGGATTAAAATCACGCTCCAAGGGTGAGTAGAACATAAACTCCCTCTTTGTTCTTCCTTACTATGCATGCTATGTTTATATACATATCACAATAAGCCAAGATCATGGGTTAAAGGAATGGATTTTATGTTTAGTTAGTAGTTTAATTGTTAAACTTATTCCGCACTAATTAAAAAGTTTTGAAATCCATCCATTCCTTCAATTGGTATCAGAGCCATTGGCTTAATTTTGATATGTTATAAACATGGCTAAGTATGTTGGTTGATGTGATTTTCTTAAGCTTAGAGTAATATGTAATTTAGATCATAAAATTTGCTTTATCATAAAAGTTATGAAGCATGTGATGTAAGGTAGATTTTATGATAGCTAGAAAAAGTTTTCTGGAAATTACATGTAAGAAGTGGTTTAAGTTTTATGAAACTTTGATGCATATGAGATATGTATTAAGGGATTCTATATGTTTCTTAATTAAGGTGTTAATCTTAGAAACATATTAGATTATATATGCCTTAGGGTATGCATGATTTTTGGCTTCAAAGATGAAGTAAACAAATGTTCAATGGAAGAACACAAAACTGGAATTTTATTTCCAGCTTTGGAACATGTCTAAACTAGTTATGAACTAGCTAATTTTTCATGGTGTTTGCTTTCACTTTTGATCCATAAATTCATGAATTGAAATATACCTAATAGTTAATGATGATATAAAATCATTTCCATGTTTCCCTCACCAAATAGTTGGTAGAGTTAGTCATCTTTACTATTAGTTTCTCTAAATTACTCACCAAAAGTTGGAATGAGATAAAAGACATGTCTCCCTAAATTATGAGATAAAAGACATGTCTCCCTAAATCACTCACCAAAAGTTGGTGATGCATGATGTAAAACATCATCCCCTAAATCACTCATCAAAAGTGATGTGAGACATCATCCCCTAAATTACTCACCAAAAGTTAGTGATGCATGATGTAAGACATCATCATCCCCTAAATCACTCAACTAATTTACTTGCATTAAATTAAAGTAATTTAGTGGTTAATTTATTTTGATTGAGTTAATTATGCTTGTTTAATTAACCTTATTAATTTTGGTTAATTAAAGGATGATTATGGACTATGGCCTAATATAATTGAGCATGAGATTGGCCGACTATTCATTTTGAATGAATGTGGTTATGTAATTAAAGTAGTTAATTCATTTGGGTTATGTAATTAATTTAGTTAATTCATTTGGTTGTGTAACTAAGTAGCTTATTTAATTTATTCAAGTTTGATTAAATTTAAATGGGAGCTTGTATGCCCCTTATCCACTCTTGTAATAGAAGATGGAGGCACATGAGGATGATTCAAAGAAGAAGTTTGAAGTCATCTAGCCTTGAAAGAAGTTCAAGTGCAAAGTGTAATAGCTTAGCTTAGTTATTTAATTTTCGTAATCGTTACGCGTAATTAAAATCAACCACCCAAACATGACCTTGATCCAACATATTGGCTCATGTTGGATCAAACAACAAGTCCATAATCATCCTATGTGACCTATTATAATTGCATGTTCGTTGCACTTGATCAAGTAATTTTATACTTCCCATGATTCCATTTGAAAATGTTTTTGATGAAATCAAATTGTTTTTCTGAAAAACAATTAAGTGGGAGTATTTTATTATAGATCAAGTATAATGAAAATGTGATTGCATTAGGATCAAAGCAAATGCAATGTGATTGTTATTAATGAGATTATTAAATATGAGACTTTAAAATTCCCTCAAAGTGATATTAAGTTGAAAAACGAAGAAGACATTATGAATGCTTCTTTGTGGCCTTCCAACATTGTAATCTCCTATTAGATGTTCTTACATGTGAATATCATTCCGAACGGGGGTATTTCTTGCTAGGAGCATTAAAAAGAGGTTATTCAACATTTGATGTTGTAAGGTAGGGACAAATCTTGGTCAATATTCTATTATGATGAGATTTAATTTTTGATCTCTATACTTACATGAGATGATGGGTATAGCTTAACTAGAGTAATTTATCAATATCCTATTATGGTGAGACTTAATTACTTTAGAGGCCAAAGTTATGGATATTCACATTTGATGTGATTGGATAAGGGTATCCTCTCATGGAAATTAAGTTGACTTATAGTTCTATTATGATGCGGTTGGCTTAATAAAAATGAGTCTTCCATACTCACTAAGAGTTTTAATTTATACTCTCGAATTCCTTGAGGGATTTGGAATTTGTTAAAATAGTGAGAGGGTGCCATTTGATTCTTAAGACCCGAGTCACTTGGTTCAAAATCAATCTCACTTCTTTTATTTTATGTTATGTAGACTGCAATATGTCAGGACATCCTATCACCAAAAATTCTCAATGAAAATCGTCTTGAGGGCCCAAACTTCAATGACTGGCTCCGCAATTTGAAAATTGTATTGACATTCGATAAGATCGCTTATGTCTTACAAAATGCACCCCCTCACACTCCTTTGGCTCAAGATGCAACCGATGAGCAACGTGTTGCTTATCAAAAGCATAAGGATGATGACACTCAAGCTAAATGTGTTATGCTTGCATCCATGAACTCACAACTTCAGAAGCAACATGAGAATATGGATAGCGCCAGTTCTATATTACTCCATCTCACTGAATTGTTTGGTGAGAGAAATAGAAATGTGCGATTCACAGCTGTCAATGAGCTTGTTAAGACAAAGCATGTGAGGGGTGCTCCTGTGCATCAACATGGTCTAAAAATGATAGGCCTTATTGAGCAAATTCAAGACCTTGGATTTGCACTTGATGCGGAGCTAGCTCAAGATCTTCTTCTATCCTCCCTAGATGATTCATTTTCTCAGTTCATAATGAACTATAATATGCAACAAATGGATCATACTCTTTCTGATCTTCTCAATATGCTGGTATCAGCTGAGAAGCAAATCAAGAAAGAGAGTGGGAGTGTGGCCATTGTCGCTTCTTCTTCCAAGTCCAAAGGCAAGGGAAAAGGGAAGAAGAAACAAGTGGCAAAGCCTAAAGGAGCAGTCCAAAAGAAGAAGAAGAAGGAACAAAAGGAACCAAAAGGTGTTTGTTTCTTTTGCAACAAGGATGGGCATTGGAAGAGGAATTGCAAAGCTTATCTTGCATCCTTGAAGAACCAGTCTTCAACAGCAGGTATGATCAATGTGATTGAATCAATACTTACAGTTAATAATACTTCCACTTGGATAATTGATTCAGGTGCATCTCACCATGGTTGCACTTCGTTGCAGGACCTAGTGGGAGCTAGGAAGCTAAAAGCTGGAGAAATCACCCTACGTGTAGAAAATGGCACAAGAGTTGACGCCAAAGCCGTGGGGACTTATGTTTTGAAGTTACCATCAGGAGATACATTGGAGTTAAATAATTGTCTTTATCTTCCTATATGTATAAAGAACCTTATCTCCATCTCCATGCTTTTGAAGGATGGTTATAGAGTAGTTTTTGAGAAACTAAGTGGTTCTGTATCTATTAATGAACGCATGATATGTCATGCTAATATTATTGATGGTCTCTTTCATCTAGCTTTAGATGGTAGTATTAATTGTATGAAGGAAAATGCTTTGGGATCTAAGAGATCTCGGGAAACGGTTAACCCCATTAAGATGTGGCACCTTAAGCTTGGTCATATTAGCCAAGATAGAATTCACAAATTATCTAAAAATGGATATTTAGAGTCGTTAGGATCTGATCCTATGCCTACTTGTGAGTCTTGTCTAAAAGGAAAAATGACTAAGTCACATTATGGTGGACAAAGAACAAGAGTTAAAGAACTCTTAGGCCTAATACATACCGATGTATGTGGTCCCATGTCCACTATTAGTAAAGGTGGATTCTCATACTTCATAACCTTTACCGATGACTACTCTCGGTTTGGTTATATATACCTTATGAAGCACAAATCTGAAGCCTTTGAAAAGTTCAAAGAATTTAAGAATGAAGTTGAGAAACAGACTGACAGAAGTATTAAGGCTCTAAGATCTGATCGAGGAGGCGAATACTTAAGCAATGAGTTTATTGATTATCTCAAACAAGAAGGCATTGTTTCTTCATTAGCTCCTCCTGGAACACCACAACTCAATGGTGTCTCTGAAAGGAGAAATCGAACTTTGTTAGACATGGTTCGTTCCATGATGAGCTATACTGATTTACCTATATCCTTTTGGGGATATGCACTTCAAACAGCAATTTATTTGTTGAATAGAGTGCCTTCCAAGTCCGTCCCTCTTACACCATATGAGATGTGGCATGGGAAGAAACCAAGTCTCAATCATATTAAGATTTGGGGTTGTCCAGCTTATGTCAAAAGACTAGAAGCAGGCAAGCTTGAAGCTAGATCAAGCAAGTGTTTATTTGTGGGATATCCTAAAGATAGTTTAGGATATTATTTCTATCAACCTGAAGAACAAAAGGTGTTTGTTAGCAGAAATGCCATTTTCCTTGAAAGGGACTACGTCCTTGATGGAAATGTTGAGCAAATGGTAGAACTCAAGGAAGTGTCCAACAAGCCACAAACTAACACTCCATTTCCCATTGAACAACTTCCTGAACCAACTATAACACAAACTCCAAGAATTTCTAGTAGGATCCGGATACCTCCCAAGAGGTATGGTTTGTGTCATGAAAGCCTTGGGGAGTTAAATCTCCTTGGTGACAATGAAAACCTGTATGATCCTTCTAGTTATAATGAAGCAATGTCAAATGTTGACTCAAAGCAATGGCAAGAAGCCATGGAATCCGAGATTGACTCTATGTATACCAATCAAGTCTGGACTCTCGTTGACCCTCCACCTGGTATTAGACCAATTGGAAACAAATGGGTCTTCAAGAAAAAGATAGGTTCAGATGGTAAAATAGAAACCTACAAAGCAAGGTTGGTGGCAAAGGGCTATAAGCAAAGAGAGGGCATTGACTATGAAGATACGTTCTCTCCTGTTGCCATGGTTAAATCTATTCGGATATTATTTGCTATAGCTGCTCACTATGATTATGAGATATGGCAAATGGACGTAAAGACTGCCTTTCTGAATGGCAACCTTGAGGAAGACCTTTATATGGATCAACCTGAAGGCTTTACGTCTAAAGATGACATTCATAAAGTGTGTAAGCTTCATAGGTCCATCTATGGACTCAAGCAAGCTTCAAGGAGTTGGAACATCCGTTTTGATGATGCAGTCAAATCTTTTGGTTTCACAGAAAACATGGATGAACCTTGTGTTTACAAGAAGGTCAGTGGGAGTGCTGTTGTGTTCCTTGTACTTTATGTAGATGACATCCTACTCTTTGGGAATGATGTAGGAATGTTATCTTCAATTAAAGTTTGGTTGTCCAAGACCTTCCTTATGAAGGATCTTGGAGAAGCTGCCTATGTACTAGGAATAAAGATCTATAGAGACAGATCAAAAAGATTAATTGGATTATCTCAATCCTTGTACATAGACAAAGTGCTGAATAGATTTCACATGGAACAATCTAGGAAGGGTTTTCTGCCTGTCAGACATGGCATTCACCTTTCTAAGAAAATGTACCCACAAACGATTGAGGAAGTGCAAAAGATGAGCAAGATCCCATATGCATCTGCAATAGGGAGCCTCATGTATGCGATGCTATGCACAAGACCTGATATCAGTTATGGCGTAAGCATAACTAGTCGATATCAGTCCAATCCAGGTTTAGAACACTGGAATGCTGTTAAGAATATCCTTAAGTACTTGAGAAGGACTAAAGATTTATTCCTCGTTTATGGAGGTGGTGATTTGCAATCAGAGTTGCAAGTGGAAGCATACACAGACTCAGATTTTCAATCTGATGTGAATGACAGAAAATCCACATCAGGGTTTGTCTTCACCTTGAATGGAGGTGCAGTAAATTGGAGAAGCTGCAAACAAAGTGTTACTGCAGATTCCACTACTGAGGCAGAATACATTGCAGCTGCAGAGGCTGCAAAGGAAGCAGTTTGAATGAAAAAGTTCATCACTGAACTTGATGTTGTTCCTACCATTGAGTCACCGATTCCACTTTTCTGTGACAACAATGGGGCAATTGCTCAAGCCAAGGAACCAAGGTCTCATCAAAAATCCAAACACATCGAAAGACGTTTCCATATCATAAGGGAGATTGTTAATCGTGGAGATGTTAACATTCTCAAAGTAGCATCTGTTGATAACATATCATATCCATTCACTAAGCCTTTATCACAAGCAAAGCTAGAACAACATCTTGAGAAGATGGGTGTACGTTTCATGGCTGATTGGGTTTAGTACAAGTGGGAGATTGAAGGAATTGTGTCCTAAAACAATCATTTTGATGTAATTATTATTGTAATTATTATTAATCAAAAGGGCAAGTTTATTGTTCATTGCTTATATTTAATATTTGATTGAACAAGGTCCAAGGAATATGAGTTAAAGAGAAAGTAATCTAAAGAGTTAGATGTGTGAGACCTTTACTCTTTCACACTCTTATCCTAAAAGGTTCCTAGTCATAGGATTATCACTTGGACATTGATAATCCGGAAAGACTAGCACATACTTTGTATGCTCAATATGGAGGATGATATGTCTCTTGTCATTTGTGTAGAGACACTAATACAAGTATGTGGGTGCTCTTAACTTAAAGGGTACACTGAACGCGATCATTAGAGTTCTTGTATGGAGTCTTACTTACATGTCAAACTTGAACTCTAAATTGCAATAATACAAATTAGTCCTTTGACCTGAGACACCATAGTTGTCTTATGAGTGAATGGATTATCTCTTGATGATGCAATAATATTGTGTCCCTTAATGGATATAATAGATGCATTCATTGGTATAATCAATTCGGTCATGGAGACATGTGAGTGTACAACAAGGAATCTCTATCCTTAAGTAAATAAGGTGTATGTTCAAAGATGTGATTCAATGAGTCTTTGGCCAAAGCATTGAATGAGATTTAAAAAGGAGTTTTTAATCACATTCTAGGAATCACATAAGAATGAAAATCACATTAGGGGATTGACATATCAATTCCATACCCCGATGATGTGATTTAGAACATCGTGTTAGAGAAGGACCGTATTGTATTGTAATTCCAATTGAATAGGTTCTTTGTCATTCTACATTAACTAGGGTAGTCATGATATGTTGCAAGACGTCACTCATGACTTGTGAAGTCCCCGAGGATTAATAAACATTTATTATCCTAATAACAAGGGAGAATCAAAAATGGAGTTTTTGATTCGTAAACAAAATAGAATGGTTTCTATAAACTTCACTGCCTTGTTAATTAGAACCTAAGAGATCGCACACCATATAAGTGGATCCTTGAGATTGTATATGAAGAAGATTAAACAAGAGTTGGTTATGACCAAATAATTAATTAGATTTATTATTTGGACATAATTAGAATTTTCGGGTAAAACCGAACCTATTGGGCCTAAACGATTGTCGGGTTTTTGGTGTGGACTTGGGCTTCACTAAATGAGATTTAAATGAAAGCCCAAGACACATTTTTAGTGCCCAATAACATGTATGGACCAGCCAAAATATTGGCTTTATGAAAGTCAATATTTTCTTTTAGTAATTGGAGTTATTTCCTATTATATAAAAGTGAAAGCATAGACATAATAATGGTAGCATCTCTACACCATTATTTTCAGATTAGAGAGAGAGAAAGAGAGTTCTCTCTTGGTCCATTTTTCAGAAATTAAAGGAAAGAAGAACACTTGCATAATTTCTTCTTTTCTTTCATCTTTCTTCATCTCTTGATTCACTTGGTGAAGATCCTTAGAGGCCATATATTTTTGTGGCTTTACTTGTTACATCAAGGAGGAGATTACAAGCACAAGAAGGAGTACAAGAAGGAGTTCTTAATTCAAGGTGCTTCAAGGTGGAGGAAACACACACAAGGAGAGATCAAGGAGAGGAACTTTGGTGGTTCACTTGGATCGGATTAAAATCACGCTCCAAGGGTGAGTAGAACATAAACTCCCTCTTTGTTCTTCCTTACTATGCATGCTATGTTTATATACATATCACAATAAGCCAAGATCATGGGTTAAAGGAATGGATTTTATGTTTAGTTAGTAGTTTAATTGTTAAACTTATTCCGCACTAATTAAAAAGTTTTGAAATCCATCCATTCCTTCAGAAGCTAATCAAATTATATTGCATCTCTGCTTCAAATTTGCCTTCCAATTACTATATGCAAAGCCCTAAGGTGATCAATCAAAGAACTTAAACATAATGCATCAATTCAAATAGTGATTAAGCATTCATCATAAAGAAACTATAAATCCATCAACATAATATCAAAGTACATAAACAATCATGATAGGGCATCATCATAAACCTAGAAAAAGTTTAACAAAAGATAACTAAATAAAACATAGAAAGAACATAAAAAGAATGGAAGGGAAAAGATGGGGAAGATGGATGAGTCGTCTCTGCTCCTTAGGCGTCTACATTGTGCTCCGAGACTCTCCTCTCATGTAAATTCGTGCTCCCTTATATAGGGAAGATTTCTGCTCATCTTTGGCTTCATGTTTCCTTGTAAAACTTGGATTTAGATTCCTTTCTTCATTTGGAATGGGAAAAGCTTGAAATATCTCTTGTAGAAGTAGGAATAAGTTCATCATTGAATACTCATCTGAATTAACTTCCTTGAAACATTAGGATTGATGATCTTGTGCCACGGAACTTGAGTTCTCCACGAATGGTTGTAAATTCCCGAGTAGATTTCCTGTCCGACCTATCTTCACTCAAATAATCATAACTTTTTCCAGAAGTATCGAAATCGCGATCTGTAAAATTCTACAGAAAGTAGACATCCGTAGCTTTCCAATGATATAAGGCTCATTGTCTGATTCGATCTGAATAACTCCCAGTAATTCAGCGAAGTTGGATGTTCTGCACAGACAGATTCTGGGACCTGGGCGTCTTTTAATCCTAGTTAGCTCATTTTAACTTCTTTTCTTCTCTTTATGAGACAAACCTACAAAAACACTATAACAACATAAATGACTCGAAATAAGGAGGACTAAGCATAAATACTAAGATTAAGAGGCAAAGAAATATAGGAAAATATGAGCACATCAGTGTGTAGAATGTAAAGTAAGGTGTGCAAATTTCAGCTCCCTTATTTAATTGGGTTGCAACTAAATAGAAGCATGGCATATGTGTATAGCATGTACTTGTAATAAAGTTACTAATAACATTTTGTATTTTTGTAGGCATGCTCAAGGATCATTGAGATCGATGTGTGAAGCATGGCATATCTAGCATGTAAGGCCTAGAAGGTGTTGCCAAATCTACGAAATGTTGTAGGCATGCTTAAGAGTTATAAAAGCATGGCGTTGGCTCAAATTGAAAGAGCGTAAAGAAAGGAAGATATAGTTACTTATCTGCCGCTGGGTTGCTACCGCTGGGTGCTGGATTACTACCGCTGGGTGCTGGATTACTGCAGGGTTAGCCTAGCTGGGCTACCGCTGGGTTGCTGTGTTACCACTGGGCGTTGCTAGCTGGAGATGGCTACTGTCGCTGGGTCGTTGCCCTCGCCAAGCGGCAGATGGCCGCTGGACACGCTAGCCTCTGTAGCGGAAGATGTCGTCGTTGGTACTGCTAGGCGTCGCTAGCGGGAGATGGCCGCTGTCACTGGGTCGCTGGCCTCGCCAAGTGGAAGATGGCCGCTGGACACGCTAGCCTCGCTAGCGGAAGATGTCGCTGCTAGTACTGCTGGGCGTCGCTAGCGGGAGATGGCCGCTGTCGCTATGTCGTTGGCCTCGCCAAGCGGAAGATGGCTGCTGGACACGCTAGCCTCGCTAGCGGAAGATGTCGCCGCTGGTACTGTTGGGCGTCGCTAGTGGGAGATGGCCGCTGTCGCTGGGTCGCTGGCCTCGCCAAGCGGAAGATGGCCGCTGAACACGCTAGCGGAAGATGTTGCCACTGGTACTGCTGGGTGTCGCTAGCGGGAGATGGCCGCTGGGTCGCTGGGCTTTGCCGCTGAAATTTGCCGCCGGGCTACTAGGATTGACCAAATGCTTGACGCGTTAAGTGGCCGCTACTGTGATTGATTGTTGATGCAGTGAATGGTGTTGGCGGAATGCGTTGATCTTGACGCTAAGGAGGGTGTCCAGAGTAATTTTTTTTTTTTTGTATGCTTGTGTTAGGCAAGGCTTGCACTGGGCACTGGGGCCAATGATTATCCGAGGAGATTGATAATCAAAGAAGATTTGACTAGCTCTAAGAAGAAATAAAATAATTTTCTTTGAGCTCCATTAGCATGGAAAATGACGAAGCCTTTATGTTGGCTTCCCACAGACGGCGCCAATGTTAACGTTAGAACCGAAGGCTCTAATTAGCTTTAGATAGAGAGAGTAAGAGAGAGAGAAGACAAGATGTATAGTGGTTCGTTTCCCTCCTTAGCGGGAAACTATGTCCACTCGAAGTGTTGCACTATATGGGTTTGGGCCTTGCGGCCCAAAGGGATTACAAAGTGTGTAATGGGATGGATGTTTAAGTGGGAGGAGGGGTCCCTTTTATAGGTAAGGGAATCCCTCTCATTTACATTTTTTTAGATGTGGGATGCAAAACCACTATTCTAGTCTTAGAAAGCATGTTTGTGAAAGTAACTGGCAAGGCCGGGAAGGTTGCTTCCCGGCTATGTATTGGCCGCCTCCGACCATCGTGGCGTAGCTTGAGTGTCGAGGTACGAGATGTATATCGTGGTCGGGTCCCACCATGGCTTGTGGGTCCACTAAGAGGGTGTTACTTATGCTTGGTGAGATAGCAAACTTGCTTGCTAGTAGAGGTATCTACAATACTCAAATTGATTAATATGTAATTAATTCATTTTTATTTATTTTGTAGAAAATAAGCGGAGTTGTGGAAACGAGATAAAATGACGCGAAATTAGAGCAAAAATGGAGTTTCAGACAAAAGGACAAAATAGTCGACACGGGTCAAAGTGGTATTGAAATTTGGTGTTGCTAGATCTTTTGCTCTTCTAACAGTGATTTGGAGTTGGCCATTGAAATTAGTGGCATTTGTAGCTGCTCTCCTTTCATGGACAATATCTAAATATAACTTCACCTCAGACAAGTTTCAGTCTATAAAATTTGGATGACGAGGAATGGATATCTAAAACAGCTTTTTATAAGCAAAAATATTATTGATAAGGTGTAGAACAAATTGACTTCACGGAAACTAAAGTTCTATCTATGGCTAATAGATCAACTTTTACACGGGCAATTATGTCATGTTTTTGTACTCTCTTTCAAACTACCAAAGCTTCCTATTAGTGTCGGGGAGGCTCGATCAAAATCACACGGAATTTACTATGGGGGAAGTTCTATTTCCCAGCACAAAGCGTATTTTGCCAATTAAACTTTTGTAGGCCTAAAGTTAACCTGCTGTTAACATGAAACAAACTCTGCCAAAACTAGCCAAAGACTCTGATCAGAATAATTCTGGTCTGATACAAGCAAAACTATATGAACATTTGACAATTGTAAGTAAAAATATGAAAATTAGAAAAGCCATTCCAACCACAAGCTCGGTGACGTTGAGGGTTCTGTTGTGGTATTCATGTCCTAATAAAAATACTTGGATACTTCAGTTTGCATGTTTCTCATGCTCTTGCTAAACATACAAGCAATTTGAATTGCAGTTACTGGCTACTAAAGACTAGCACCTCAAGTCTAAAATATTTAGGTCTAATCACGCTGAATGTGGATTGTTCTCGATTATCTACTAGCAATAGAATCAGTGCCAAAGATGTTCTTAGAATGTGCAAAGGGAAATGAATTGATTATTTTGCAACAAATTTGGAGCAAGGTCGGGTTATTGATATTCTAATTGCAACAATCTAGCCTTTCTTTATATCTGAAATCTCCGCATCACTGGTAATCTTCATACTCTTAAGATCAGTGAGATACCCCTTAGGCCCCGTTTGTTAGCCAGTAAATCAAATCTGGAATGTGAAATAGTTTCTCATTCCATTAAATTGTCGTGTTTGGTTAAATCATAAGTCTGAAAAGGAAAGTAAAATAAATGAGTTGACCAGAGTTCAATTCCATAAAAGAGGCGGAATAGAAATATCATCTAGGGTGTGGTATTTCAATTCCTTCACTCAATGGAATTGAAAATTTACTTGTTTAGCCCCTCATAAAATCTGGTCAATTAATAATTCCTATCTCCACTCATTCATTTTTAATCTTCCATATTTAATTTGATTGGGCATTATTGGAAAATCATTAACAAATTAATTCTCTCAAATCATTTTCTAATCTCAAGTCTTGAATCCTTCCAAACACCACAAATGGAAATGCTAAATCAATTCCATTCCATCCTTGAAAGGAAAATTAGTACAATTCATTTTCCCACCGTAACATTCCGGTCAACCAAACGGGGCCTTAGGGTCCACAACTGTCAACCCTGAAACAGAATCCGAAAGCCTATCTAACTTCAAAGACAACACAGTACTTCTACCATCCCCTACTACAGTCAAATCCCTAACCGGCATTTGCGACCACGACGTCTCTGTACCAGTCGCCGCCTTACTCTTGGGGTCCAATGCAGTAACATGCTCCTGTTCCTGCCTAGCCTTCTCGAAAAGAGTATTCGGCACCGGCACAAAGCTCTCAAAATTCCTCTTCTTATTCCTGGCTGAGTAATCCCCAATGTCTGGTATGCGATCCCATTCCTCAGCCGAAACTGTATACAGCTGCCTCCCTCTTCAGATTCGCAAACTGCTCTGTGATTTTCGGGTTCGAAGCTCTGTACTTCTCAATCTCTTGTTTCAACTTAGCCTCTCTCCTATCCTTTCTCCTCGAGTCCATTCTCTGCTCAATGGCTTCCCACACCGCATCGGCCTCTTTATCCTCGTCTTCGTACTCCGCTGACGCGAACAAACCGACGTCGTTTCCTTCGAACTCATCAAATTTCTAATTCTCATCGTAACCCTTCTCCTCGCCGTCGTCTTCCTCCTGCTTCCAGCGCCTGCGGCCCACCCCAGGCGGGGCGGCCCCGGAAGCCCCGCCGATAGTCGTCGCCGACCGATCGGGCAAGTCGGGAGCGGCGCGGTCCGACCCGATATCGGACCTCGTGGTGAATCCGGTGGCGCCACAGCCGAGGCCGGTGACATAATTGGCGGGAGGCTTGCAGTTGAGGAAGTCGAGGCGGGGTTTGGGGACGGCGGGGGGTTGGGTGCCGCCGAATAAGGGGATGTGGAGGGTTAGGGTAGAGAGGGGGGAGATGCCGAGGTCAGAGAGGAGGGTGGAGTCGGTTTGGGTTAGGATTTGGAGGCTTTGGGAGATGAAGAGGCGCTGCTGGGAGATGGGGATGTGGGAGTTTTGCTGGATTTGGAGCTTGAGGGTTTGGAGTGGTGGTTTTTTGGTTGAGATTCAGGTTTAGGGTTCTGTGGTTCGGAGATGTGATGAACACCATTTTGTGCTCTCTCTCTCTCTGATCCTCAGCGAGGGAGAAAACTAGGGTTTGAGAATTGAGAGGGAGCAGTTTTTGATCAAATGGTCTTGTTCAGTCGGTTTTGTAATTATCAAACTTTTCTTCTGTTGTAAAAAATTATCAAACTAATAGTCGGTTCTCACTTTTTTTTGTTCATTTTTTTTATTAAATAATTTTTATTTATAATAAATTATCAAATAAAATTTGTGCGGAAGGGATTAGTCTGGCTCTGCTGGGATACCCCTGAAGGGTGTGTGTGTTGCTAACTTACTAACGCTAACCTCCCCCAATCAAAAAATAAAAATAAAAAAATAAAATAAAATAAAATAAAATTTGTGCGACTACAAATGAACTGTAATTACAAATCCTAATATGTGATTATAATTTATATTCACAACGAGAAAACATTAAATAGGCGTCTTCATTAGAAAAACAACTAGTCCGAAATATAATTAGTGGAACCTGCATGTATCTTTGAAATTATTTATTATATGAAAAAACAAATAGATATGAAAAGGTTTATAAGTAGAGTTCTTCATTTCTTCTCTGCAGAAGAAACGTTTGGGTCTTTAGATTCAGTGACACATCAAAATTGAAAGTTTTGAAAAGAAATTGAAATAAAAAAACACAATCAACTCTGAGAGGCACGAATATAGATAAAAACACAATTTACAATCTAACAGTTTCTGGCTCTGAAATTTCAATATCTGAAGTACTATAAACTTTTTGCTCCAATTGAGTTTTATTACTTCATTTTCATTTTCAAATGTAATGTTGTACTTGGTCGTTTAAATTAGATCTCCATTGCGGTAAAATGAGGAGGAGTTTACAATGGTTAGTGCAGTGAGATTTGTGGAACTAATCATACTTTTACGCCTATCCTCATAAAAGCTGTTCTTAGAAAAAATGATGGTTCTTGAGTATCTAATCAATTAATCCCCAAAACTAGAGAAGCTTAAGCGGAAATGAAAGAGTAGGGTGAACTGTGAAGCGTTGGGAGAAGCCACTAAAATGAAGGTATCACTCTCTCGAACACTCAATTTCTATACTACGAGAGGAATGCATAAGCCCTTTTGAGGTAGGGGAGAGTATGAAATGAGCCTTGGCTACGAAGGTCGAACCCAAAACACTTTGTCCTTTCAATCTCATAATGTTCAAAGTCCTAACCCAATTCCAAAGTCCCTGTCGATATCATCATCCTTGGATAGCTTCAACTGTATCAATGGAAGAAGTCATATTCCACAAAGAGCTCGAGTTCTAACCCTAAACATCACGCTTCTTCTATGGGAATATAGGATGCGATTGCAATGTCCAGATAGACATATTTAGTGTGCGCAACTGCGCATGTTAATTTAAGCCATGATGAGTTGCTGCAACGAGCAAAAGTTTCAGCAATTCTTTTGACTAATGATCACAAAAACTCGTTCATTCTCTTCCTCATTCGATATCCTTAAACACCTCATCCCCTAACGTAAAAGAAACTAAATACAGTAATCAACAGCAAACCGAGTATAAATTAACATTTTCTCAAACTCAATGTGCAGTCAATGACAAGGATTTGATGATTTCTCTTCACGATCTAAAATGTTATGAACATAACAAGTCAAATGGGAATACCTACCATAACATATGCTCGCAAGAAATTCTCCATATAGTAAGCAATGGACACCGAGATATAAAATATACATCCTTAACTGGTTGGTGTCTTCCTCTGCTTCACTTCCAGAAAAACTTCTTTTATTCCCACAGTTAGTACCAGTAGACTGAGTAAGAACTTCACATTCACTTGAATATTTTGAAGTGTCAAGCCAGCAAAAATCTATAGGATTCTTACAAAGTCCCAGATAGCGGCAACCTTGAACCAGAAAATACCAAACTTTTTGTGTTAAGTTAGTGACACAATCAAGAAACTCCCTCGATGCATGTTCAAAATCTGCATGCTTCACTGGATCATGAAATGAATAAGTTTCGAATTTATCCATCAATGAGCACTTTGGACATTTGTATTTTGCAATACGGTATAGTTCCAAGTGGTCTGACACAGGCAAATCCCATCTGTTTATCTCACTCCAGAGTGAGCTCTTAGCAAGATTTAGCAAGGAATCCCCAGCGATCGTCCAGAAATGTGCAACATTTACAACTAGGGAAGATTCAGAGTTAAAGAGATGGTGAGTTGCGCCTGCGAGCAACAATGAGTATGCTGCGCTTGTCCTGCTCATGCCAAAAGCTTTCATTACATGATTGCCTATTGACTCCATTGAAGAAGATAAAGTTAATAGGTCATCTGCAAGGATTTTATACACTGAAGCCAATGTGGGGTACGCATTTAGAGAGAGGTGATGCAATGGGTTCAACCAGTAAGTTAACTCTGATTTTTCTTCATTTCCCTCTTGCTGGTTATCAGAAAGACCTTGTGTGAGTACCTGCTCAAGCCAGAACAAGAAGATTCAGGATTACCAATTGACAGATAGTCAGCTATAGCATCATCAATGTAATCAGTCAATCTTTCAGTTGCCTTGTCTCTATTGAAGATAATATCTGAACTCAATCTGGAAGAGTTGAAATTGACTGCATAGATATCCTGGAGGATTGCAAATGAACGTTAATACTCGTTCAAGATATCCAATTTTGCAAATGAAGTTGCAAGAGGTATAATGGGAAAAAAAAAAAAAAAATTGTTAAGATCGTAGTTCTTGGTTCGAAGTTGAAGAGGTGCTTTTCTTCAAAGATACTGGATCATTTACACACACACACACACTAAAGTACTAGTAGCAAGAAATTTCTAAAAATAATACCACAAGGTCTTTCCAAATAGTAATGAATGAAATTAGGGGAGAATGCCAAACAGACTTTAAAGAATCAGCAAGTACAAAAAATATGAATAAGATATGAGGACCATAGGACATTTCAATGATGTAAATCTTCACTTTACAGGGCCACTGCCACAGATTTGGAACTCATAGACGTGTTTAGATCTGTGAAAAGACCGTGGATGGATCACACTTAGATTAGTAAAATAACATTACATCCATAAATAATATAGAACCAAAAGATTACTAGGTTTTTCAGCACGCAGACAACCTGGTTGCAGAATGGTGGAATCATCAAAGACTGAAACAATACAAAGGAACAAAGCAGGCTCACTGCTGATAGTTAAAAGAAACAAAAAAATGAGGGCATGCATGAAATGATCTGGACTATATAAATTGATAAATAAGTGTTACGACATTTGATTATGAAGTATTAAACCGATGCACATAACTAAAAACAGTAACAAAAAAGATATAGATCATTAGCAGTTGCAAGTACAACCTTATATTTAAACCCAGTAGTTTAGAAAAAGTACACAAAGACCAATAAGATTTCATACCTCCAAAGCACAGTCGACATAAGTTAGGGGTGATGCACTACATCTCTTACATGAGCACACAAACCGATACCTTGACCATAATTCAGACTGCCTCATAGCCTGGAATTAATACAAGAAAGAGATATAGGATCATAATGAAATACCTCATTAATCAAATGAAGAACATAAACATGATAGGAATTCAGCCACTGAGAAAGGGTTCCTGTAAGACTCGTAATGAAAAGAAGCCTCGGACAGGGTTCTTAAACATAGAATGTCACCAGCCGATTCTCATATCATTATTTTCCAATAAGTGATCTAACATAAGATTGAGTTGATGATGGGTGCAAGGCATCTGAAAATCATAGATACCTTTGGTTGCAACAAGTCAGTGTATGTAATAGTGACTTCGTCTCCCCTATTGATTCTCTTGATGCTCCTAACTATCACTCTTGGACCATATTTCCCGCATTCTACATTCGAAAATAAGCTAGAGTTCAAATTCGAAATTCATAATCTAAAAAATCAATTAAAACGAATCGAAATTAAGAACCATAATACCTTTTGTTAACAAATTCTTGCTACAAACACCACTCTCAATCTGCAACAAACCTGGATGTCAAAACTCTTAATTTTATTGCACTATAAAATGAAGAACAAGTAAATATATGGTAACTTATGACGTTACTTGGCCGGCGGGGACAATACGCAGCGGCGTCTCGGCGCACTGCGGCGGGGACGGCGAGGACAGCAGAAAGCGGTAGCAGGCATTGGGAGAACAGCTGTGGTTGATCCAAGAGAAGCAGGAATCGTACACTGCAATTCCGAGGGTGCGGCCGGTGTTATCCTGGACCTCGACGGCGTTGGTCAGGACCAGGCACAGCACAGCCTCCTCCAAATCGGCGTCGTCGTCCTGAGCGTCCCGCATTGTCCTGGCGAGAAACATAGCCCTGGCGCCGTCGCGAATGCTGAGGTCATCGTCGTGGTCAATGAGTTTGGGGCGGTTGGTCAGGAGGCCGGAGATGCGGGTTGGAGCGGGGGGAGAGGTGGCGGGAAGGGAGTGGAGGAGGCGGAGGGCGGCGCGGAGGTCGGAGGAGTCGCCGTGGGGGTAGGTGGAGGGGTGGGAATGGAGGAGGCGGAGAAGGCGAGGCTCGGCGCTGGAGAGGTGGAGGGGAGAATCGGAGGCGGAGCAGCGTGGGGAGCAGTAGTGGACATGGTGGGAATTGTTGGGAAAGGGAGGGGTATGGAGAGGAGGGAGGGGAGAGAAGCAGGAAGAGCAGTGAGAGGAGAGAAGGGAGTCATGGAGAGCGAAAGAGAGAGGAGGGAGTGATGGGGTTAAGTCTTGTCCTAGTTCTATCTCCTCTTCGGCTCTCATCTCCATCTCCATCTCCATCTCCATGAGCAGCTACAGTAAATACATCCCTGCAAATTTAAGCCTTTTTTTTTACCATTTAATTTATGCAGTAAATGCGATATTTTTTTTATTTTATTACCAGAGGTTGTTAATCCTCAAAGGTAAATATACAACAGATATAAGTATGGTAGAAGATCATTGTGGTTCATCTACACAAACATGAAGTCGGGAATCATAAGCGCATCCCTACAAATGTCGTGGTGCGCTGCCCAAACAATCATGTAAAATAAAATACATATAGTCATATACCCGAATATATTGGAGAAGTGGAAAAAGGGTCCTCACCTCTCCTAAAAAATCTAAAAAGGTGAATTAAGATACCAAACACATTTGGATTTATCCAAAAGAGTTTGGAACTTGCATGAATAACCGTCAAAAGCAGAGCGCAACTAACTGTCTTCAAGTAGAACTGCCTCTAATTTGAAATGCAACCATGGACAGGTAATCGATCTTATCCCAAAACACTCGTAGCAATCTAACTGCTTTGGCTTCCGCAGCCCACAAGATACTCCAAGCACAGAACGAACCAAAGCAACATGAAAATAAACACAAAGAATCATTAGAATCAGTGGAGCAAGAAAAAAACTAAATCAAATAGTAACCATAAAATATATAAATGAGAATTCAATGTCAAGAACCACAATTTGATCATGTATCATTAAATAATAGAGCTTATAGCACTCCTTCTAAACGTGGAAGTGTGGAACAAAGGCCATGCTACGACAGACACATCTACAAAATCTGATGAAATTCATGAACTAGTCGTACAAACTACAAAACAATAGAGAACATATAGCCTGACGGCAGAGAAATGAGATACCCCAGAAACACAATTTGATCCCTTCAAATGAAAAAGTTGAGATACTGAAATTAAAGCATCAAATACCAAGAAAATTATGCAAGAAATTAACTAAAGAAATAAAGAAGACGATAATCCCAAATGGTTGTGCAGAACACCACAAAGAGTGCCCAGGCACTAATAGAATCCAAGACACTGCCAAAACAGAACCAGGGATTCAAGAGGTCGGTCACAACTCACAATCCACAACCAGTAGAACAAAACTTGATAAACAGGTACCAAGTTGAACTACAAGAATTACCTGCTATGACATTCCAAAGAAACCGCAAATTCCAAATGACAAAATCAATGAGAAAATAATGCTCACCTGAGAGACGATAAACCACCGATTTGGACAAATGGTCAACAAACAGGTTGAAAGACTGTACGTTAACGTTCTTCAGTTGCTTAATTCCATATGGACCAAACTTGGTTGAGAACTAAATCCAAATGGCTCCAAATCAAAATCACCATGGATATCGGAGATAAAATTTGACAATGATCAGAGTTAATGGCGATTTGGCGATGGTGGTGAGCCATAAATGCGATATTCTAATTTCGACTCATTAACAAATTGTTATATATAATAAATATAAAATAAAATCATGAAAGAAAATAAATATATTTTTGGTGAACAAGAAAATAAATCTATTATCTATTATATAAAGCAAATTGTTGGGAATGATGGTTAAATTTTTGAAACTCCTATTATGTCCTTTATTGATTGAATTGTTTAAAAAATAAAAATGATATTACAAGGCTAAAATAGTAAATAAACAAAATCAGTTTTTTCTTTTCAAGAAATTACAAACAAAAAATAAGGAAAAAAAACCCCACGTTTGTAACTGTCAGTGGTAATTTGCTGCCTTCAAATTTTTTTTCAAAGATTCCCACAGACGGCGCCAATGTTAATGCTCAAGATTCATGGTGTTGTTGAATCTTGTTAATGCTAACACGGGTCTGAAGTCTCAGTTGATTTAGAGAGGGAATGCAATAGTGTCACCTATCAAGTAAATTACACTAGTGTCAAGAGTGAGACCGCGGTTGGCGCTCTTCGTTCCTCTGATGCCTAAGTCAATGAATGTATTTATGTTAACAGAGTAACGTTAGGTTAGTAATAAATGTGTGTCTTAATAGAGAGAGAGAGAGAGAGAGAGAGAGAGAGAGAGAGAGAGAGAGACCTTTTATAGCCGAGTGGAAGGAGGAGTTCCATTTTGTCTTTGATGTGGGACTTATATGCATCAGTTTTCAGCTTTTGGACCCTCCTGAGTGGTCATGTTTTTGACACGCGTGATGACGCATCATGAAGTTTTCAGGCATGAGCTTGACTCAAGCTACAGTCCTACTTCCTGTGTTGCCAGAGGTAACACTGGTAAGGCTTTTGGACGTTCAGAGGTTGCTCCAAGTCCTAGCTGTATTATATTAAGCAAATTCTTACTTCGCATGGTTAAATTTTTGAAACTCCTATTATGTCCTTTGTTAATTAAATTGTTTAGAAAATAAAAATTATATTAGAAGGCTAAAATAGTAAATAAATCAAACCAGTTATTTTCCCAAGAAATGATAGACAAAAGATAAGGAAAAAACTCCCACGGTTGAAACTGTTAGGCTGCCCTCAACCTTTATCTTTTTATTTTCTGAAAATGTCACTTTTTTTGGTCACATAAAATTCACTTTTTTTTATTTTAAAAAAAATTTCACTATTTTTATTATTTCTTTTATAAAAGTAAATTGGCAAGCGCGGAGCGCATGCCAATTGCCAGGAGGCTAGTCTAATTTAAAACAAATAAATTTGATCCTACAAAAAGTACTAGAGTCAATTTTTCATCTTTAATTTCTTTAAGTTCTTTAACTCATAGTGAGCCAAGGCTAATATGGGAATTTTACCTTGCATGTGGACCTCACGGATATGAGTTGTCATGCCACGTCAGCGAGTTAACGTCCTAATTGGATGGTAATCGGACGAAATGATCTATTGGATGAGAACTGATAGTGCATGGTTGTTTTTGATGAAATTAGAAGTTCAGGGACTGAATCGATTTTGCACCTAAAGTACGAGGTAGTAACCAGTATTTAGCCCTTAAAAATATAAATGAAGTATTGCTTTGGAAATTTAGTATTTTGGTTACCTTATAGTTTATCGTTCTAGGAAATATTTTGGTTATGGAATTCAATTTTTGGGGATATTATTTAAAATTTAAAAATATTCGTTATTATAAACGGATCGGATTAGCGGATCGCATATCTGTTAATTCACCAGATACGAATTTGAATTGAGCTATTAACAATCCGTCGAGTTATCGGATCGGGTCAATTTTTTTTAAATTTTTTTTATACGTTTTTTTTTTTTTTTTTGAAATACGGCTGCCCTTAGGCCATGATCATTAATGAAGGGAGATGCTCCTCTCCTAAGCTTCTTATCTACCTTAACCTGCCTAAGCTTTTAATGGAAAATTGATGCGTGTATAAAGGCAAATCTAAAGGCTGATATTGATTTGCCCACTATATATATATTTTTTTTTGGTCAAAATTTGCCCACTATACTTTCAATCCTTCCTCTATACTTTCAATCTCTATTCGCGACAAGTCTGAAACTCTTCACTAAAGACTTTCTTCGCAGCCACAGCCACCTCTGGCGACGGCACTAACGGGCTTTATCAGTGCCGCGGAGACCTCTCCCCTGCCTGTAGAATCGCTGTAAATCTGTATGTAATTAGGATTTTATTTAATTAGGATATCCTGTAATTATGGAAAGATTGTTTCCTATTAGAGTTAGACTACTCCTTTGTACTTGTATATATATCCTCATTGTGGGATGAATAAAATTATCAAATTAACCCTGAATTGAAGTATTCTTTTCTACTTGGTATCAGAGCAGGTTCAATCCTTTGAACTTGCGCTGCATCCTTTGAATCCTGAATCCCGAAGAACACCACAAACCGCTGCGTACCACCACCGTTGAAATCAAACCATCCTGAATTTCAAACCACCATCACCCTACCTTTTTTTCGAAAAAAAAAAAAAAAAAAAACTTTTTTTTCAAAAACATTCATATCCATCTTGAAACCCTTGAAAATCCAATCCTGCGAAAATCATGAATTCCTCAATGATGCAATCAGAGAAACAGGCTATGGGGCATTCGGTGACTACCAAATTTTCTGTTATGGCTCAACGCAAACAGGGTCCTCCAGGCTTCTCAGGACCTTCTCCACACCGTCCTCTAGGTAAACCAAATCCATATGCAAACAAAAGGTGCATTATCTGTGGGGAATTAGGTCATAGCAAGGAGCGGTGCTATGAAGTGATTGGTTACCCTGATTGGTGGGACTTCACCAAGAAACCGCGAAAGAATCTGGGCAAGGCCGCTGTTGCTACTAAAGAGGAAGTTTACCTAGACAATGCCTCCGCTAATGTAGCGCAGTCAGGTATGAAGGGTAAGGTTACTTTTAATAGTACATGGATAATTGATACAGGTGCATCTGACCATATGACCAATGACCCAAATCTTGTGAAAAACCTTAGACGTTCCCCTTAAGACGTTGTCTCTACTGCTGATGGTACTCCAACTCCGGTCACCGGAGAAGGTTCTATTGCTTTATCTGATACCTTAACCCTTGAATCTGTCTTAGTTGTTCCATCACTAGCTTATAATCTCCTGTCTGTTGGTCAAGTTATTTTAGCTCTTGCATGTATTGTGACCTTCTATCTGTCTTTCTGTGTGTTTCAGGACATTTTGACTCGACGGATTCTTGGTTATGGTGTTAGAAGGGGGAAATTATACCATCTAGATCTGACAGAGACTGGAAAGAAACAGAAGCATCTTTTGGGACAAGCTAATCAGATCAATGGGGTAGAGAATGCGAAGGAAGCTGTATGGTTATGGCATCGCCGTTTAGGTCATCTATCCTTTCGTTATCTTAAGAAGCTGCAACCTCAATTGTTTTCAGTTGTTAGTGATTTGGATTTCCACTGTGACATCTGTGAACTGGCCAAGAGTCACCGTATTTCATATTCACCAAGTCTTAATAAAAGTCATGTTCCTTTTATGAAGATTCACTCCGATGTCTGGGGTCCTACGAAAATTCCTTCTCTTTCTAGAGCTCGGTATTTTGTAACGTTTATTGATGATTGCACTCGCATGACATGGGTGTCATTACTGAAGAATAAGAGTGATGTATTTGGAATGTTTACCGAATTTCACAAAATGGTGGCAACTCAGTATCAACAATCCATCAGAGTGTTTTAGTCTGACAATGGTGGAGAGTTTGTGAATGGCCCTATGATTGAGTTTTGCCGGTCACATGGAATTCGTCATCAAACCTCCAATTCTTATACTCCTCAACAGAATGGTTTAGCAGAACGGAAGAACAAGCAGTTGATGGAAGTTGTTCATGGTTCCTTATTTGGCATGAATGTACCTCGGTCCTATTGGGGAGAAGCAGTAAAATCAGCAGCATATCTTATCAACCGTACTCCTTCACGGGTGATTGAGTTTCAGAATCCTCATCAGAAGCTTCATACACTTTTGACCATCCCTTCTATGCCTAATTTGGAGCCCCGGGTGTTTGGGTGCACAGCCTATGTTCATATTCCCAAGCCTCAACGCAGCAAGCTTGATCCCCGTGCCGGTACATCTTTGTTGGTTATGCTGACTTCCAGAAGGGTTATCGATGTTATGATCCCCTTACTGGCACTATACATGTCTCTCTTGATGTTGCTTTTCGTGAATCCGAGCCTTATTACTCAGGGGGAGCTTCTCAGTCTTCCCTTCAGGGGGAGAGAGGTTGTGAAGGGAATCCTCGTTCTATTATTGATTTTGATGTCTTTGAAGACTTGGAAAATTTGGAGGATACATTTGAGGGTAGAAATTTGGAAACAGAAAATGCAGTTGCCAAACAGAGCATTGTGAATTCCGAAATAGACAATGCGACTGCCGAACGAAGTGTTGCGAATTCTGAAACAGAAAATGCGACTGCCGAACAGAGTGTTGTGAATTCCAAAACAGAAAATGTAACTGCCGAACAGAGTGTTGTGAATTCCGAGACAGAAGAGACGACTTTTCTGGATAGTTTGAATCAAAATCAAGACGTATCTGAAGCTCACACACAAGATAATCCCCCTTCTGCATCAATAACTGAAGATCCCGGTCAGAATGATCCTCCTCAGGTACCCCTAAACTTTAATGAATCTTCTGGGTTAGAAAGTGTCGAACCTAGAAAATCACAAAGGGTAATTACCAAGGGAATTCCTAAGAAACAAAATGAACCAGATATCAAAGCCAAAGCTAAATACCCTATAGCTAATTTTATGTCTAACCATACGATTTCTGGGTCACATGCACTTGTTGTTGATCAATTATCTACTGTATCTATTCCTTACTACGTGCAGGATGCATTGACGGATCCAAAATGGACAAAGGCGATGAATGAAGAATTGGAAGCTCTTCAAAAGAATGCAACATGGGAGCTAGTACCTATGCCGGTTGGAAAGAAGACTGTAGGGTGTCGTTGGGTATTTACTGTGAAACTTAATGCATATGGAACTATTAATAGATACAAGGCAAGGTTGCTTGCCAAAGGATATACACAACGCTATGGGATTGATTATGAGGAGACTTTTGCACCTATGGCAAAGATTAATACTGTCCGGATTCTAATCTCAATTGCAGCAAACAAAGATTGGCCCTTGCACCAGTTTGATGTGAAGAATGAGTTTCTTAATGGGAATTTGGAGGAAGAAGTGTACATGGATGTGCCCCCAGGTGTTAAGAATTACCCAAGTGACGTTGGCAAGGTGTGTAAATTGAAGAAGTCTTTGTATGGCCTGAAGCAGTCTCCAAGAGCTTGGTTTGGAAGATTTTCAAAGTCCATGAAAGCCTTTGGGTACAGACAGAGCAATTCTGACCATACCTTGTTTATCAAACGCAAGAATGGTAAGATTACAACTCTTATTGTGTATGTTGATGACATGATTGTTACAGGGGATGATCCGAAAGAGATGAATGGATTGCAAAAGTATCTGTCAAAGGAGTTTGAAATGAAGAATCTGGGACAACTGAAGTATTTTCTGGGTATTGAAGTTGCAAGGTCTAAGAAGGGGATTTTGCTTTCACAAAGGAAGTATGTCCTTGATTTACTTGCTGAAACAGGGATGCTGGACTGCAGACCAATGGAGACACCCATTGAGATGAATCACAGACTTGCTATTTATCCTGATCAAGTTCCAACTGACAAAGGGAGGTATCAACGTCTTGTAGGAAGGTTGATTTATCTTTCACATACTAGACCTGATATTGCATATGTTGTGAGTGTTGTTAGTCAATTTATGCATTGTCCTAGTGAAGAGCATATGGATGCAGTCTTTCGTATTTTGAAGTACTTGAAGATGGCGCCAGGTAAAGGGTTACTGTTTCAGAAAAAAGATGAATTGGAAGTTGTTGGGTACATATATGCAGATTGGGCTGGTGATAAAACTGACAGACGTTCTACATCTGGGTACTTCACTTTTGTTGGAGGGAACCTTGTCATTTGGCGTAGCAAAAAGCAGAAAGTTGTTGCCAGATCAAGTGTAGAAGCTGAGTTCCGAGGTATGGCACACGGAGTCTGTGAAATGTTGTGGATTCGTAATGTCTTGAAAGACCTGGGTTACAAGCTTAAAAAGCCTATGGATTTGCATTGTGATAATACAGCTGCCATTGAGATTGCACATAATCCAGTTCAGCATGATAAAACAAAGCATGTGGAGGTTGACCGTCATTTTATTAAAGAAAATCTGGACAGAAAGGTTATTCGCTTTCCATTTGTAAACTCAAAGGAGCAATTAGCTGATGTTCTTACTAAAGGAGTGTCCAGGAAGGTATTTGACAGCTCAGTTGACAAGTTGGGCATGATAGACATCTATGCACCAACTTGAGGGGGAGTGTAGAATCGCTGTAAATCTGTATGTAATTAGGATTTTATTTAATTAGGATATCTTGTAATTATGGAAAGATTGTTTCCTATTAGAGTTAGACTACTCATTTGTACTTGTATATATACCCTCATTGTGTGATGAATAGAATTATCGAATTAACCCTAAATTGAAGTATTCTTTTCTACTTGCAGTGCAACACTTGCTTAAGCAAGATTTCCCCTTTAGTCAGCCAACTCTGCTGAAAACCTCCACCGACTAATTAGCCCTCTGCTTTTCCCTCTCTTATCATTCCTTTCTTCTCCTCCTAATCAATCAGCATGAACCCACCCATCTTAGATAGAACTAAAGGTTGGTAGATTTGAAGATTTCAAGCAAATTTCCTTCCATGAGAGAGAGAAGATCTGGAAACTGTGGCAAAGATGTCAAGAAACGGGGGGGGGGGGGGGGGGGACCCACTTATTTTATTCTGATGTCTTACCAAACTAGACAACATGTAGTTAGGTATTATTTTATTTGTTGAACTTGTATCACCAAATTAATGATCAACAATCACACGCTGCATGAAAGGAAGATACTTGGCTGGTCAGCCTTGGCTACCCAACACCAATAAGGACATGACATGTGTCCAATTTAATGTTTATTAGCAGAATGGTGGTACCCACAAGACTGGTGGTGATGACGTTGGGTAGAGAGAGAGAAGAGAGAGGCAACATTTTGGTAAAGGAGACAAAATGAAATTGGACACATGTCATGTCCTTATTGGTGTTGGGCAGCCAAGGCTGACCAGTTTCCTGCATGAAATATGAAAGGTTGGTAGGAGTTGAGGATCTAATTATCATGAATAAAATCTTTAGTCCAGAATTAATTGTCTTATTTAATTAAGGCTATAGGTATTTGGTATGTGTTCGTATTTACTATGTGGTTGAATTTAACCACACGACTGCCTAATATGACCAATAATGCTTTCTACCTAACATGATTGAATCTGACCAATAATGCTTTCTACCTAACATGACCCATGTCTTTATTCTACAAAGTCAAGTCTGGCGGCCCCTTAGGCCCATCATCACATGTGGACGTCGGTCCACCTAATTACCAAATAATGATATATACATCACATATGTATGGAAACACTTCTTACTCTTAGCTACTTTGATCGGTCTCCCCTTCTTTCCACTACAAGTCGATCAATTTCTGATGGCTGAAGCACTCATTTTCGTTCTCCTAGAACAATTGGCTTCAATCACCCGTCAACAGGTACAACTACAAGTGAAATTGGTAGTTGATGTTAAGAAAGAAGTTGAAAATCTCCGCCACAATTTCCGAGCTATAGAAGCCGTGCTCAAAGATGCAGAGGAGAGGCAAGTGAAGGAGGCTTCCATTAAATTATGGCTGGATGATTTAAAGGATGTGTCCAACGAGATGGAGGACGTGTTGGATGATTGGAACACTGAAATTCTGAGGCTACAAATTGAGAAACAAGAGAAAGAAGCGGGAAATGCTCTTGAAACGACTAAGAAGAAGGTATGTCTATGCATTCCTACTGCTTTCTTTTGTTTTGGCCAAGTTAGTAGAGTTATTTTTCGTCGAGACATTGCTCAAAAGATTAAAGATCTCAGTGAAAGGTTAGCAACAATTGCTAATATGAGGCAAAATTTTAACTTTCAGTACACAAAAAGTGGTACTGGACATATTGAGCGACAAAAGACCACTTCTTTTGTCGATCAAACATTTGGTCGGGTAGATGAAAAAAAATTCTTGGTGGGCATGTTGTTGAGTGAGAGTAATCCTGAAGGGCAAAGCCCCATTGTCATCCCGATTGTAGGGATGGGTGGAATCGGTAAAACAACTCTTTCGCAACTAGCATATAATGACGAAAAAGTGAAGGCTAATTTCACAAAAAGAATATGGGTTTGTGTCTCAGATCCATTTGATGAGCTCAACATAGCCAAAGCCATCATTAGAGCCCTTGATGGAAATGTCAATTGCATTTCAAATGACCTAGAAGCTTTCTTCCAATGTGTGCACAAGTCTATCGAGGGGAAAAAGTTTCTCCTTGTCTTAGATGATGTGTGGAACCAAGACTATAGGAAGTGGGAAAATTTGAAGCTACCTTTACATAATGGTGCTCTAGGTAGTAAAATAATAGTCACTACACGAAAAGAAGAAGTAGCTAGGATGATGGGAGCACCCGATAACACAATCAATTTGAAGGTGTTGAGTGAAGAAAATTGTTGGTCACTGTTCACTAGAATTGCCTTTACCAATAGAAACCAAGATGAGTGTCAAATTTTGGAACCTATTGGTAAGGAAATTGTAAAGAAGTGCAAAGGGTTGCCACTTATTGCCAAGACTTTAGGTGGTCTCATGCGTTGTAAGAAAACAAAGAAAGAATGGCAAGATGTTTTGGGTAGTGAGATATGGGAGTTAGACATAATGGAGCAACAAGTTTTCCAACCGTTGTTACTAAGTTATTATGATTTAACTTCAATGATCAAGCGTTGTCTCTTATATTGTGTTACCTTCCCAAAAAATCATATAATTGACAAAGAAGTTTTGATTGAGTTGTGGATGTCGCAAGGTTTTCTTGGTTCATTTGCAAACAAAGAAAAGACAATGATAAACATTGGAGAATCATATTTCGATAACTTGGTAATGCGATCTTTCTTCCAGAATTTGAAGAAAGATGAATTTGGAGATATTGAACATTGCCAAATGCATGATATTGTGCACGACTTTCTCCAATATTTAACCAAGAATGAATGTTTAATCGTTGAGAAAAAAGGTGTTGAGGAGAGAATAGAATTTCCAGCAGACAATAAGCTCCGTCATTTAACCATAATGTTTGCACCGATAGGACGTTTTCCCCTTTCTTTTGACCATTGCCAACGTCTACGGACCATTACAACATTTAATTGTAAAATTACAAGTTTTACGCGAGAGTTGATTTTACAATTAAAATGCGTGAGGACGTTGAATTTGAGTGACAACTATATCGAAGAAGTTCCGGACGAGGTTGGCGGGTTGGTGCACTTGAGGTATTTGGATTTATCTCGTAATCGGAGGCTGAAGAAATTACCTGATAGTCTGTGTAATTTAGTCAATTTGCAAACCTTGCGAGTTGATTGGTGCATTAGCCTTGAAAAGTTCCCCGAGGCCATGGGAAAGTTGACCAGCTTGCAGCATCTTCATGCTAATCTTGGTTTTTGCGACATTGATAAACTGCTGAAGCTGCCCAAATCAATTGCGATGTTGAAAAGTCTACGGACGCTAGATGTTGAACCTGTGTTATTAATTGAAGGTGAAGGTGAAGATGGAGATGAAGAAGGATTGAGGTCATGTGATTTGAGAGACATGGACGAGCTTCAGGGGAAACTTTGGATCGTATTAAAGGGCAAATTGAAAGATAGTGCTGCGTGTGATGTGGAGAAGGCCAAATTGGTGAATAAGAAACACCTTCTTCATTTGAAACTAGGGTTCGCCTGTGAAAGCGAGGGCAACCAGAGTACCATCGAGGAAGCAGTATTGAATGTCTTACAACCAAATTCAAATCTTGAATCCTTATGGATCAGAGGTTACGATGGCAGCACCCTGTACCCCAATTGGACCTCCTCTTTAATTAACTTGAAAAGCCTAACCTTCTCTTGGTGCTTGGTTTGTAACTATGTGCCTCTTTCGGTTTTGGGCAACTTGGGGTCCCTTGAGAGACTCAGATTTGATGACATGCCACAAGTGAAAAAGGTTGGATTTGAGTACTCACTTGATCATCAAGTTATATTGTTCCCCAATCTGAAACAACTCGAGTTCGCTGAAATGCCGGAGTGGGAAGAATGGGATTATCATGAGAATGATGCTACTTCATCGTCACCAACTTTTTTCATGCCACGCCTTTCTACTTTATCCATTGAATGGTGCTATAAGCTGAAGACATTGCCAGACTTCCTTCCAAGGAAGACGCCGCTGCTTCAGAAGTTGATCATCAACGATTGTCCCATTGTCTCCAAAAGTTGCAAAGACATGCAAGGCCCGGAGTGTTCCAAGATTTCTCACATCCCAAACATCCATATTGAATGGAAAACTATACAAAAAGATGGAGTTTGGATCAAACAGTAGGATTTATCAACAACGTCATCCATCCAATTCCTTGGTACGTAATTAGTTCACCAATTTTTTTTTTGTTAATTTCCAATTTTCACAATGATCTACTGCACGCATAACTTGATATCCTCTGCATCTTGATCAATGAATTAAAAAGCGCGCCTCCTGAGGCTCAAAAAGCAGAAATCATGCCTGAAATTGAGTGTGTTTTGATGGTTAGGCGACGAGGCGGCTGAGGCGTGAAAAGCGACTCCAAAGGCGTCAAAGGTGCAGGCGCAGCAACAAAAGAAAAATGACGTCGTTTTGAAACAGATCGCGTTTTAAAGCCTTTAGGTCGCGACTGTTCTGCTGTGAGTATTGGAGAGCCGATTTCAGCCCCCTCTCTTACAAGAGGCAGCAAGTTCGATCCCTAACCCAGAGTTCGATTTAGGAGTACGATTTCGATTCGCAGCAGTCAATTTGAACTTTGAAGGTATTATTGTAGTTCGATTCGCAGCAGGCCATTTGAAGGAATTGGAGTTCGATTCGCAACTGTCCATTTGAAGGTATGATTCCAATTGATTCTGTTATAAATCATGAAAATAGTATCTGGGTTTGAGTTGTTCCCGGGGCGGATTCAGGTGGTGGCGAGTTTGCACAGTTGCCCAACCTCGAATTTTTTAGATAGTTAAAAAGTTTGCACAGTTTGCACGCCTTGCTAGTGTTGATGGACTGGATGATGTATGGTTAGAGGAGACTCCTGCTATTATTCAGGATGTACTCTACGAGGATTATTGTAATCTTTCTAATGTAGCACGGGGTTCAGGTTTTATGTCCCCCCCCCCCCCCCCGTTGCAAAGTATTATTTCAATAAATGGAACCGGGCGTGGGGCTGAGCCTCCCAGCTAGGCTGGGTTCCAAACCCTTTTCAAAAAAAAAAAAAAAAAGAAGTTTAAGGCTGTGAAATCCATTCAATCTGTAAAAATGGCAGAATTGGGCAGCTGCCTCCATACGACGTCGTATATCTATCTGTAATATATTACATGTAATGTTTATTCACGATTGCATATTCACACCCCAGCTTTTCTGTTTTGTATTTGATTTTTTTATATCTGTTCTCTAGCATCAAGAAGCAACTCTTGCTAGGTTTTTCACCGGATGATGCATTTCCATTAGGAGCTCTGTGTGTATGGTAATGCATCAGAATTGCCTTTGTTCTCTTTTTTATATCTGTTACCATTGTTCTTTATTTCCTCTTCCTTGCAAGTGGCCATGGGTACGGGCCTTCATCAATGCATTTAGGCATTTGTTTTATCTAATCTAGTGGCCGTGTGTATGGTAATGCATCAGAATTGTTTCTTGTGCTAATAGGCCAAGTAGTATATGATTGTCTCGAGTTAATTGTTATGACAGCATAATTGTTTACAATTGTATAATACTAATTGTATAATATCCGTACCATATTCCAAACTAATTGAGTGTTAATTGATATGCTGCCCAAACTAGTCATGCTTTGATTTTTGGCAGATTGGATGATTTTGTGTAATAGCAATTGTATATTATATGTAATTGATAGGATGCTATGTTTAGTGCAGGTAACAATTGTTTTTCATCTTTGGTCTTTCAACTTTAGATCTTTGATTTCATTTTGTGTTGGTGATTTTGTTGAATCATATGGAGATGAGAGTTGTAGGGGAGATAGGAACTAGGACAAGACTTAACCCTTGTTGATCAAAACCCTTGTTGCTGGTAACCTTCTTGAAAGTATCCATATACACGAAGAGATCCGTCAGACTACAGTATAATTAAGGCGATCTTAGGAGTCTTGGCGTAGGCTAGTCTTATCGTCTGCAAGATTCTGTGAGCGAATGGGCCAAGGCGTGCGGCAAATAATGCGCTGGCACTGGGGGCGACTGCCTCTGCTCGTAGCAATCTCTCTTCCAATTCTAGCATTTTATTGAGAATTAAGGATGTTGCATCAACAGTAGGTCGAGGGTGAGCCTAGTTGACGATGGGGGACAGTTGCTGGAGCGGTGGGATCTAGTTGGTTGCCATCATGGGTTGCCCAACACTAAAGGAGTTGATGTTAGGGTGTGAATCAGCTACTTTCTTGTTGATTATCCTTGGGCGCAGTGCTCTTCCAAGTCCTTCAAGTTTAGAAGGCTGAGTGAAACGCCCATGTGCACTGCTCGGTTTGCTGGCATTGCGCCAACCTTCGGTGCTATGCCATTTTTGACTCTTATGCCTTCATCCTACCCTGCGCTCTGTGAATATGCACTTCTCGGGGGTGGATGCTCTTCCAAAGCCTTCTTTAGTTCGTCAAACTTTGCCAGCAACTTAGTAACCTGATGTTGGGACGATGTCTTTTCTTTGAGCTATTGTTCGTGCTCCCTGTTGGCGCAGTGCAGGTCCGCCAATGCCATTTTTAGATTGGCTTTGAGATCCTAACTAGAGATTCGCTGCCGGCTTTTGCTAGGGTCGTTCTCCATTGCGAAATGTAGTAGGGTATTATCTGGAGTGATGATTTGACGTTGAGCATTAGGGTTTTGCAGAGTTTCAAACTCTAGCGCACGCTATGAACGGCTGAGGGTGGGCTGGTTGAGGGTTGGTGCGCTGTTTCGACTGATCGGTTGCATCGTGAGTAGCCTTTTGATCAAAGATTCCCACAGACGGCGCCAATGTTAATGCTCAAGATTCATGGTGTTGTTGAATCTTGTTAATGCTAACACAGGTCTAAAGTCTCAGTTAATTTAGAGAGGGAATGCAATAGTGTCACCTATCAAGTAAATTACACTAGCGTTAAGAGTGAGATCGCGGTTGGCACTCTTCGTTCCTCTTATGCCTAAGTCAATGAATGTATTTATGTTAACAGAGTAACGGTAGGTTAGTAATAAATGTGTGTCTTAATAGAGAGAGAGAGAGAGAGAGAGAGAGAGGAACCTTTTATAGCCGAGTGGAAGGAGGAGTTCCATTTTGTCTTTGATGTGCATCAGTTTTCAGCTTTTGGACCCTCATGAGTGGTCATGTTTTTGACACGCGTGATGACGCATCATGATGTTTTCAGGCCTGAGCTTGACTCAAGCTACAGTCCTACTTCCTGTGTTGCTAGAGGTAACACTGGTAAGGCTTTTGGACGTTCGGAGGTTGCTCCAAGTCCTAGCTGAGTATGGTTGGCAACATGATACATGTACATTGTCCATGTATAATATATCGGTTACTCAAAAAAGAGATATATCGATAAATATTTCAAACATTGTTCACAACTATAATCACAATCAAAGCTTAGTTTAATCTGGAAGTCACACCTATAACACAATTTGTATTTGCTTCCTTATCAAAATATACTAGCCTCTTGGCATGCACTCCGTGCTTGCCAATTTGCTTTTATTAAAAAAATTTAAAAGCTGAAAATTTTAAGGAAATTAAACAAAAAGAAAAAAAATTTGAAGGCAGCAAATTACCACTCACAGTTACAAACGTGGGGTTTTTTGTTCCTTATTTTTTGTTTGTAATTTCTTGAAAAGAAAAAACTGATTTTGTTTATTTACTATTTTAGCCTTGTAATATCATTTTTATTTTTTAAACAATTCAATCAATAAAGGACATAATAGGAGTTTCAAAAATTTAACCATCATTCCCAATAATTTGCAAACGTGCGTGCAGAAGGGCCGCGCTCATGCATGCGAATTATATTTTTGATCGTGCTATGGTTCGCATGTGCATCACATCATTCATTTCTAATAAAAACCAAGTGCCTGAGATTGACAAATATTCTACCAACTTCACAATTAATCAAGATTTGATAACTTGGCCTCTTTACATTCTCTTCGGTTTTTTTTCCTTCTTTTCCATGCTTCTTCAACCGTTTCTTCTCGGCTTCATTTGTTTTCTCTTCTCATCTCTTTTTTCTCCTTCCCCTCATCTCTATTTTCTGCAATGACCCAAATGATCTCACTATGAGAGGGATTTCCTAAAGGAGGATCAGAAAAAATGTGTGTTCAAATCAGCATTAATTACTTAGGTAGTGTATAATCATATTAAAAACGCGCGTGCAGAAGGTCTGCGCTCACGCGTGCGTAGTATTTTGTTTTATATTGTTTTACATGTGTAGTTGTAATTTTGTTACCATTAATACATCATATTTGACCATAGTTAATAGTCTGTTTTCGTATCTCTTTACACACATTGACAGACGATAGACGATCACAGACTTATGTTATACGACTTTCGCTGTGAAATTAGCATTACATCATATGCAGCTTGTTTCAATTCATTTGCTTATGGGGGATATATTAGCCCTTAAGCTATAAATCCATAATAACTCTAAGTACCTTCCCTACTCATTGTCAATGTGAATTTCTTACTACCGCTAACAGTACTTTAGTTGGTTAGTGTTGAAACCAAAAAAATCACAAGTCCAAAAATTATATGGTGGGAGCCCATTACAAAAAAAAAAAATATATTGATGGTGCACAATTATATGCTTGTAGAGAGCTAGCTTTTGTGAGACAAGAAAAAAAAGAAATACATTCAGTCTCATATTGATAAGCTTTCTTTTTGAAGATTGGTTGGTTATTTTACCAATTCAAACGTAAAGCAATCTCATGTAATTGTCTGATCAAAGGGTTTCAAAGCAATAGAGACAAGTGCGCAGGGAGGTAGGCCAAGCGTTGGTTAATTAGTCTCTATGCTTATCTCTTAAGGAAGAGAAACAGGAAGCCAACAAGAAATGACGAGTTGGCCTGAACTATTAAGTTCTTTTGTTTCTTTTGAATCTATGGTCTTATCCGTAAGTATTTGAACTCCCATGCAATCAAAACAGATCATGCATGAGTCGGTCAAGTTTCGCCTCTGTAACCTGCATACAAAAAGAAATAAAAGAAGAAAGTTAGAAGGCAGAGCCGCAGACAAAGGAAGAGAAATAAAAGAAGAGGGTTAGCGAGACTGCTGGTTTTTGCAGTACTTACCACTCTGAAATTGATCTCTGGAGCTTGGCGGTGTAGACTCAATTGAACCTACATATGCAGAAGCTTTCGTGTCAATTGTTAGTTGAAAGGCAAAATTACTTTCTGGAACCAAGACAAGGATAATTAAATTCATCTATTTGTTCTCAGAACTGGTGATTTAATTAACAAAAAGGCAAGCTCAAACTTGCGAGTGCTTTTTGTGTTTGAAGCGGTGGTGAACGGTGGTGATAATCAAAGCAAGACCATGGTACACATAACCCAGTACTGTGGGCGCAAGAGATACCCTGATGCCCTGTGCCATCAAAGAGACCATATAAAAAGTCTCAGGCCTTATCTTCTTACTGTTGGAGGGGAGAACAAACCTGCTAAGCCAGAACGCGAGGAATGCAGCCAGTCTTCCTTGCTTTGAAATCTTCAACTCAAGCTTTGGTTCTCTCAGTTTCGGAACCCCAGAATTCTTACATTCACCATAGGCTCCGTAAATTATCTCCCCACGATAAAAATGTTCGATCCACCATGGCCAGTAGACATATCTGCTCTTATAAGCAGCGCACAGATAGGTGTAAATCCTCAAGAGCTCTGCAACCGTAGGAGGATATAATTCAACCTTCACCAGATCTTTGTTTGGAGGAACGAATTCTTCGTATGATTCTCCTGAAACAGGCAATCCTCCAATAACATTCAAATCATGCAAAGAGATGCTCATTTCCCCATCTGCATGGTGAAAAGTGTTTGTTAAAGCCCCCCACAGCTCACAGAATGCCCTCCACACATTACTGCAATACTCATACGGATAACGGGAAACAGCAACTGCACCAAAGATACCGGCTTTGTCTAATGTCTCTTCAAAGTCAGTTAGGGTGGTTTCCGTCCATTCTAGAATGCCATGCGCAAATACGGCCCGACCTCGAAAGCAGAAGTCTTCACCCCAGTCTTTCTTACACTTCAGCATTCTATGAAGGGCTAGGTAAAAATCTTCTCCAACTGGGAACTTGTCGTCACCGTCCTCTTCATTGTTCGCCTTCATCAACGTGTGAGCATCAAAATGAGCACCGAAGTAGCGAACATTCTTTATAACACCGTCTTCGGCATGAGGATCAAATCTAAGGTGACCAGAATTCAAGTTGGCAGTGGTAACCCAGGTAGGCCTACTCTCAAGGGACACCGTGAGACTGATTGAGTTCAAAGGTAACGATCTTCGGTATTCAGGACCGTAGTCAAGATCCTTCCCTTGCCTCTTTGGGGCTCGCTCGGAGCAAAGAAATCCTTGAGCATCCATTTACCTATACACAGAAATACAGATTGGTAAGTGGGAAATATCAAGCCTCGCACGTGCAAAGTCTTTTCACGCACGATGCTTGGGGGGCAACTGTTGAGATATAAAAAAGTTGGTTGCTACATATATGGCTGCCGTAAAAAAAGAAAAAAAATAATAATAATAATACACTTGCAATGAATTACATTCAAAATCCCACATGGATAAGTTTATACATGTTGTTACAGCCTTGACCATTTCAAACGGCAAATAGGCCATTCAAAAAGAAGCAAAAGAGATATGCTGATAGTCAAAGTCTATTAGCTTTGATTGAAAAAGACTTCAAACGTGAAGCAAACTCGGGATTGTTGCTGGTCAAAATACAAGATAAGCTTGTTATCCAAAATTCAAAGTTTGTCATTCAAATTTCAAAGTTACAAGTCCTGCGGAAAGCAAAGTTATCTGAGGAGCAGCTATACTATTATAAAAGGACAATAACGTGAAAAGAAAGACAGACGGAGAGAGAGGAGAAAAATATTCAGAAAACAAGAAGCCAAGACTCTGCCAAAACAGAGAGCGAAATCGAAGCAGCTCGAAGGGAGAAGTTCAGGTATACACTGCATCATGCTGCTCTTGCTTGCTTCGGCAGGGAATTAACAGGTTTTCTTCAAGGCAAAAGGGGGCTGTTCATGAACAACCAACACCCTTTTGAGACAACCATGGTCGTTCAAGAACGGCCGAGCAATCTCCTCTTGAATTAAGACTAACATGGTCGTTCATGAACGGCCGACGTCTTAATGCAACACGGCTGCTGGGGTTTTAAATATTGGAACATGGGGTCGTTCATGAACGGCCGAATTCCGATATCACAACCTGTGCAGTACATTTTCTTCTTCCAAACGCAGCAAAACCCATCACATAAAATGCCTCCCTTGCTGCCTTGCTTTTATCCTTCTACCATATCAAAACTTTTCCACCACCACTTCCAAAAAGAAATACAAATCCCAAACTACCAGTTCATAATGCCAAGCAAAGAAATACAAAGCCTCACCCTTAATGTTTCGCCTTTGTAACCTGCATACAAGAAGAGATAAAAGAAGAAAGTTAGAAGGCAGAGCCGCAGACAAAGGAAGAGAAATAAAAGAGAGTTAGCGAGATTGCTGGTCTTTGCAGTACTTAATTACCTCTCTGAAATTGATCTCCGGGGCTTGGCGGTGTAGACTCAATTGACCCTACATACGCAAAAGCTTTTGTGTCAATTGTTAAGGCAAAATCACATTCTGGAGCCAAGATAAGAATAATTAAATTCATCTTTTTGTTCCTAGAATCAACAAAAAGTCAAGCTGAAAATTGGTAAATGTTTTTGCATTTGAAGCGGTGGTGAACGGAGGTGGCAATCAAAGCAACATATGGTGGTGGTGGCAGTTTAATTAATGATCAGCTGCTATGGTCAGTAAGATGATGACAACATGAAGTCAAACTTGAAGTGCAGCAAGAAAACTAAAGGCTTGCATGAAGGGTGCGGCTGGAATGCGCCCTACGTAGGGTGAGCCCCTGTGGGCCAGGCATGCGTGGCTGATTTCTGTCCACACGATGTGAATTGCAAAGGCCAATAAGGTAATTGGGGAGATAACCATCGTTATCAGTAAAAAATTGCTGTTACTGTGACAACCTGAGGGCAGTAACGTAATATGCCCAAGAGGTAAGAAGCTGCTTAATGCTTATCCATCTGAGTTGCCAATGCTAATATCTACCATTACCATATAACTAGGCCCTAAAATTATCCATCTGAGTTGAAGTCGGAAGAGTCAAAATTGGGGTTTTTATCCATAGCTCAAGCCTATTATTTCACTGTGATGATTTAAGCTTGAAGAAAAGATTTAGACTTAGCAGTATCCCCTATAGACCATAACCCCGGATCTTCACACCTTCTCGAAAACCCGATTCTCGTCGATTTCAAATTCAAAAATTCAAATAGGTCAATTCGATTATCGTAGATTCCAGATGGCATAGAGCGAACAAATTAGCAAGTACCAAGCCTCCATGATTGTTGATAATGACGGAAAAAGCCACGATTCCGGGTCGGATTGCTCCGAATCGAGCTCCCCCGCCTCCATTGTTTCAGATCTCTTCGAGGTTTTCACTCGGGTGAGACTGGTTATGTTAGAAGAAGGTGATATGGAGTATGAGTTTATGAAGAAGAAGTTTTCCATGGGTATGGAAACGACCGGAGTAGAGGCCAAGGGAGAGGCCAGGTCTGGTGTTGCAGTTCAATTGTTCGCTAAAATATCTTTTGAGGCTGATGAGAATGGGTTGAGGCACATGTTGCATAGCAGCGAAGCCACGTAGTCACATACTAATAACTAATTAATGGTCATGGTGGTGGGCTGCAGGTCGAGCCGAAAACTTTTTTTTTTTTTTAGCAGAAAGCTGTTTCTTCTTTTTTGTTGTTGGACTTTCAGAAAAAATTAAAGAAAATGCAATGTTGAGGTTTGTTAACCAAAAAAAAAAAAATATGCAACGTTGATGTTTGTGTTTAAATTTCTTTTATAATAAACATAAAAATGTGTAAACAAAATTATAATAAGAAAAAGCATATTTATTTTTAACAGTAGAAGATGAATTTTTCAGATAAAAGAAATATGCATATGAAAACGGTTATGTTAAGAAAGAATTTCATAAGAATAACAAAATTTGACGAATTATTCTACATGAGTAAATAGAGTATGAACAGACAACTGTATGTGAGACCGACCATTCACCCACTAGGTTTGTGAATGAAACAATTTAGTCTTGTTCGTTGTCGTTTCAATATGAAGGGCTAATTTTTATTTAACGAATTGGGTTAATCTTTTTACACGATACCTAGTAATACACTATGAATAGATGAGTAATGTCAAATTTATCAATTTCCTCAATTATTTGGATAGCACAAAATCCTTTGATGTCTACTAATGTAGTCTAACTTGTTTATTAGTTGTATCAAAACGTATACCTTCCATGAGCAACAATATGGAAGAAATAGATTTTATCAAAATCGACCGTTGGATGTAATCATAATAAGAAGAAATGATCGTGCTCAAAATTTCAGCAATTTTCGTCATTATTTGGGTTTCAATCTACCAGGTCAATCCTAAACCCTAAATACCACATAAAACTAAAATGCTCATAAGGGGTCATTCGCAACATATTTTTTTGAGCTGTCAGCTCTCACACTCTCATGGGTATGAGCTATATAACCTAATGTAAAAATTTTGGGAAGTTTATCACTTCGTGATTCAGCTCCCCTTAGAGAAATATAACCTAATGTAAAATTTTTTTACATTGGTTGATATAGCTTAGATCCACGAGAGTGTGAGATCTGACTGCTCGAAAATAAGAAGAAGAAGTGTATAAGTAGTTATGAGCATTTTAGTTTTACGTGTATTTAAGGTTTGCGATTGACCACGTAGATCGGGATCCAAACTATGACGAAAAAAATTGAAATTTTGATCATAACCATTTCTTTATGTCATGATAATATCTAACAGTCAAATTTTATAAATTCTATTTCGCCCACCTTGTTTGTCATGGAAGGTATACTTCTACATGTAACTAATAAAGAAGTTGAACTACATTAGTAGGCATGTAAGCATTTTGTGCGATCTAAATAATCAAAATTGAAAATCGATCAGTTTGACATTATCCATCTATTTATAGTGTATTATTAGGTACTATGTAAAAAAACTTAACCCGATCTGTCGTCATTTCGACATTAAATAAAGCGGTCAACCATTTATATGCTTATACTTCCCTAAGGGGAGCTTAATCACGAAGATATAAATTTTCAAAAACTTTTATATTAGGTTATATAGCTCATACCCACGAGAGTGTAAGAGCTGATAGATCAAAAAAATAAGTTGCGAGTGAGCGGTAATGAGCATTTTAGTTTTATGTGTATTTAGGGTTTAAGGTTGACGACGTAGATCGAGTCCCAAACTATGACAAAAAAAATTGAAATTTTGACCGTAACTATTTCTTTATGTCATGATCATATCTAACGGTCGAATTTAATAAATTATATTTCATCCACCTTGTTTGTCATGGAAGGTATACTTCTACATGCAACTAATTAAGTTAAACTACATTAGTAGGCATGTAAGCATTTTGTGCGATCTAAATAATTGAAATTGAAAATCGATCAGTTTGACATTATCCATCTATTTATAGTGTATTATTAGGTACTGTGTAAAAAAATTAACCCGATCTATCGTCATTTCAACATTAAATAAAGCGGTCAACCCTTTATATACTTCTACTTCCCTAAGGGGAGCTTAATCACGAAGAGATAAATTTTCTAAAATTTTTACATTAGGTTATATAGCTCATACCCACGATAGTGTAAGAACTGACAGATCGAAAAAATAAGTTGCGAGTGAGCGGTAATGAGCATTTTAGTTTTATGTGTATTTAGGGTTTAAGGTTGACCAGGTAGATCGAGACCCAAACTACGATGAAAAAAATTGAAATTTTGACCATAACCATTTCTTTATGCCATGATCATATCTAACAGTCGAATTTGATAAATTATATTTCATCCACCTTGTTTGTCATGGAATGTATACTTTTACAAGTAACTAATTTAACTACATTAGTGGGTATGTAAGCATTTTGTGTGATCTAAATAATCGAAATTGGAAATCGATTAGTGTGACATTATCCATCTATTTATAATATATTATTAGGTACTGTGTAAAAAAATTAACCCGATCTGTAGTCATTTCGACATTAAATAAAGCGGTCAACCCTTTATATGCCTCTACTTCCCTAAGGGGAGTTTAATCACGAAGAGATAAATTTTCCAAAATTTTAACATTAGGTTATATTGCTCATACCCATGAGAGTTTAAGAGCTGATAGATCGAAAAAATAAGTTGCGAGTGAGCGGTAATGAGCATTTTAGTTTTATATGTATTTAGGGTTTAAGGTTGACCACGTAGATCGAGTCCCAAACTATGACGAAAAAATTTGAAATTTTGACCGTAACCATTTCTTTATGTCATGATCATATCTAACGGTCGAATTTGATAAATTATATTTCATCCACCTTGTTTGTCATGGAAGGTATACTTCTACATATAACTAATTAAGTTAAAACTACATTAGTAGGCATGTAAGCATTTTGTGCGATCTAAATAATCGAAATTGAAAATCGATCAGTTTGACATTATCCATCTATTTATAGTGTATTATTAGGTACTGTGTAAAAAGAATTAACCCGATCTGTCGTCATTTTGACATTAAATAAAGCGGTCAACTCTTTATATACTTCTACTTCCCTAAGGGGAGCTTAATCACGAAGAGATAAATTTTCTAAAATTTTAAAATTAGGTTATATAGCTCATACCCATGAGAGTGTAAGACCTGACAGATCGAAAAGATAAGTTTCACGCGCGGTAATGAGCATTTTAGTTTTATGTGTATTTAGGGTTCAAGGTTGACCACGTAGATCGAGATCCAAACTACGACAAAAAAAATTGAAATTTTGACCATAACCATTTCTTTATGTTATGATAATATCTAACGGTTGAATTTTATAAATACTATTTCCTCCATCTTGTTTGTCTTAGAAGTTATACTTCTACATGTAACTAATAAATAAGTTAAACTACATTAGTGGGCATGTAAGTATTTTGTGCGATCCAAAATAAGATGCGAGTGAGCGGTTATGAACATTTTAGTTTTATGTGTATTTAGGATTTATGGTTGACCATGTAGATCGAGACTCAAACTATGACGAAAAAAATTAAAACTTTGATCATAGCCATTTCTTTATGTCATGATAATAACTAACGATCGAATTTGATAAATTCTATTTCCTCCACCTTGTTCATTTTGAAAGGTATATTTTTCTCTATTATCAATAAACATGCTAGACAACTTGGATAACCGTATAAGGATTTTGTGTGATTTACAAATTATTAAAAATTGAAACATTTAAAATTAAACAGTAAGTAACTTGGTACTATCAGGAAAAAAAAAAAAAACAGTAAGTAACTTTTTTTTTTTGATAAAAAACAGTAAGTAACTTATTAAAATTAAAATGCTTATTTATTTTAATTAAAATATAAATTTCTTTTAAAATGCTTCTAAAATATAAAGTCTATCTCCACTATTTAAAATTTCTTGGTGCCTCCCTCAGTCCCTCTTCAACTAAGTAGGACTGTAGGACACACTCGGTCAATTGACAATTTTGCCACAATCAGTCAAATGACAATCTTGCCATTGCCACCTTAGAGGGATGAGCTGCAGTAAAACTTTTTTTACCACCACAGAAAGCTTGTCGTTTTTGAAACCTGAAATCACCCTTTTGCCCTTCCGTTAGCGGACGTGTCGGGCGCAGCCTACACTGGGCGTATTCCAGAAATTTCCTGCATAATTACATATATTGCAAACGGTGGTCAAATAAAAGTAATGAACAAGAAGACAAAAGTCCATGTTTAATTGTTTAAATATGCAAACATGTGTGCAGAGAACATGCCGTGTCAAAAGAAAGCAAAGTTTAATTGAAGAGAAGATCTTGCGTGGGGCACCCGTAGGGACACGTGGTGGGGAAGGCCAATCACCCCCAGCAGGGGGTGTTTTGAGTATTTCACTTTAGGAAGCAGGGGCATTTTCGGCAGAGATGGAAAATTTCGACAGTTCTGATTGGTGGCCGTAAGGCCACGTGGTGGGGAAACCCCCCTTCCTAAGTATTTGCCTTAATTGAATTGCTTTCTGGGATCAATATAGAAGAAGGAAATATAGAAGAAGACAGAGAATGCTGATATGTGCTTTTAATCAAAGCAGGACGTGGTGGCAGCGATAAACACAACTGCATGCATCAAGGTCACTGTCATAAGCCTACCTTTCCGAAAATTGACGGTGGAGAAATGGTGAAAACCTGCAGATAATGACAGATCGGTGTTGAATACAAATCACAGCCCAAGAAACATGATGCTACGTGCTCGTCTCTCAGTCAAAAGAAAAAATGAAACTAAACTCAGGCAATTGATAATCAGAAAAGAAGCAATTAATTATGGGTGCACAGAAGTGGTCGTACCAGATTGAAGAGTCACCCCAGCTTTTGCTCTTGCATGCGAATTAAAATTGATCAACAACCGGAACAAGCTTCGAATCTACAGCAGCCAAAAACATTGGGAATTTTTGTCAGTATTCAGAATAATGAAAGCCCAGTGGAGACGAGACGAGAAAGAGAAGCTTTACCCAATTTCTTTCTCTACACAGGTGAGAAGCCTCAGATCCTTCGCTTAGGAGAACAGACGCTGAATCAGATGACAGAGACCTCCCTTTTATGCGGAGTACAAGAGGACATCTCCGTTTCCAAGTTGAATTGAAACCCATACCAGTCTTCGACTTGACCTCTAACTCGAGCTGATGATCTAAAACTCCCTCGACCTTATCGAGACTCCAAGAACATGTTATTTCAGTTATTGTGTGATATAAATTAACGGTTGGGCTATCTCCATTAAGTTATTGGAGCTTTTCTTGTGGTTATACGAGTTGGGCTATCTCCATTGGTCTTGGATTTCCAAATTTGGGTTTAAGTTTGGGTGTGGATATAAATTAACGGTTCTCCAACCTATGGGCTTGCTGAATTCGCCCATCCACAAATGTTGAGGCCCATTGCCAAACAGTTTACTCCGATGTTCGGGCCCGGCTAAATTTGTTTGTCGACAACACAAAAGCCCATTTACATGGCCCAGTAAAATATTCAACACATCAGGGTGCCTAAATTAAATTCCGGCGACGGATTCACAAAAAAAAAAAAAATATATATGTACATCCGTCGACATAAAAATTATCCTAACACCAGAAATACAAATTCATCCAAACTACAACGGTTTGATCCCTTTATAGGGTATGTAGGCAATCTAGCAACCCACTAGATGCAACCGCAAGTCCAAACAAAATCCCTGACTCCCTGGTTCATCCAATCCGAATTCCTGACCTCATCAGTCAAATTCCGCCAAACACCAGGAAACGTCACAGCCTTTCCAAACAAATCCAAAACACATCGAATCCCTGGTTCACTTACACCAAATTCGTCCAAACACTATTCCTATTCCAAAAAGTCATACCCTCCAATGGGTCATTCACTCATTGGAACTCTTGAACTACGAATGGCTTGATCCCTCTCCAAGGGTACGTAGGCAACCCATTCAGACATTCGGGTGCAGCCACAAAAATAAACAAACACACACATCCCTACAATTGATTTCTTCATAATAGGAATCAAAGGGTGTTTCCCTGTAATGAGGATTGTAATTAAAAGACACATTCTGTCTTGAATGGGTCGAACCCGAACTAATTAAAACTCTATTCTTTTAATGAATACGAGTGAAATTATGTTGGGTGATATTTTCGCTCACTGTGTGCAATTTTCCTCAACATAGGTATACACATGCCTTCTCTGTGATACATGCTTCTCCAATTAATCCTCGTGTGTCTTACGGCCCTTCAAGACTCTAATAGGCCGTTCATGAACGACCACAACTATTAGAGTCTTCCCATGCCTGTCAAATTGACATTGTTGCTGCCTCAAATGCTCAAGCATTGAAACAAGAGTGGTTGTTCATGAACAGCCAAGTTTCATGCTCAAAACTCCTCTGAAATGACGTTGCCATGGTCGTCCTACCAAAATTTACGAGAACTGAGGTCGTTCATGAACACGACCAAAGTTTTCTCCATGGTCGACCGATGCTTTCAGTTGATTGTTATTTGAAGTTGTTGCTGATCATGACGCCGCAAAGTGAACAAATCTGCAGTCAAGTTGTTTTTGCACCAACAAGCCATACAAAACCCGAAGCTCACAGGCAATACCAACCAAGAAGCGTCACCCAAAATTGGCGGTGGTGAAGTAACCAAAGCACGCAGAAGGGTTTAAATTAAAGCAATACAATTGAGTGTGGACAAAAGCTTTAAAATCAATAAAAAGCATTTGTCAAATTGTTATGGATGGAAGAGCATGGTCCAGATACTCAAACGCAAAAGGAAGGATTGATTAAACTTTGCTTTGTTTTTGAAACGGTGGTCTAATAAAAAAAAAGCCAAAATGTGACGAGCTTGAAGCGGTGGTGTGTGGCAAACAAGACAAATAAATGATAGGCAAGTTTAATTAAATGATCTTTTGAGGTCATGATGTGATCTGTAAGAAGACAAAAATGGGGGGCAAGCTTAATTGATTAATTAGAACAAGAATTGCTTGAGTTGGTGCTCTAGTGTTAAGCAAGAAGACAAAAGCAAGTTTAATTGTTTTGGTTTGTGAACAAAAGGTTATGAAGGAGTCAGTCGCACCAGAATTGAAAGGATGGCTAGCGCTAACTCTGCACACCAGTTGATCAACAAATTGCCACAATGAAAACTGAACCTGCAGCAACAAAAATTGGGAAGCCTCTGTCAATACGCAGTCAAGAATTCTAATTAATCAAGACCCCCCCTCCTCGACAAGAGGTGACAAAGTTTATGAAAGTGAAGAGTTCCCGGTGAAAGGAAGAAAGAAATGAAATTCTCCAAATCCCGATCTGTTGGGCCTCCTACAAAAGAAATGGAAGCAACCTCAATCTACGAAGGTTCACTTCAGATCTTGAGTTCCAAATTGAAAACCCGACTCGTCAAAATGACAAGCGATGAATCGGTGTAAAACTCAACTCTTCGCAGTGGGTGTCCAAATCACTTTGTTTACTTGAGCCCGTCTACTTCGGAAGCTCGAGCCCGATTAATTTGCAGCCCAAAGCCCATTCCAAATCTCAATGCCCACTGCAAACCTCAATACATCGGGTACTCAAATCAGCAATCCGAATGTCCGCAAAAGAAATACATCTGATAGATTCAAGGGAAGCTCGAGCCCGATTAATTTGCAGCCCAAAGCCCATTCCAAATCTCAAGGCCCACTGCAAACCTCAATACATCGGGTACTCAAATCAGCAATCCGAATGTCCGCAAAAGAAATACATCTGATGGATTCAAGAAATATATATACATCCGTCGAACACAAAAGTTGGTACAAAACCAAGAAATACAAATTCCTATGAACTACGGTCGGTTTGATCCCATAATGGGTATGTAGGCAATCTAGCAACACCCACTAGATGCAACCACAAGTCCAAACAGAATCCCTGACTCCACCAGTCAAAATTCAGCCAGTCCTAAATTGAAAGTGGTCCGTCTTTTCATCTATGTGCGTGAAGACATACCATCAAATATTCCTCATAGAAAATGCTGAAAAGAAAGACAATGTAACTCCATCTCTATAGCATCTACTCCGTCAAGTAGAGAGAATTCAATAATATCTTTCACAATTAAATTGTAACATCTCAAACACTTTTAATTTCTCAAACTACCAAAAAAAAAATCAAGGCCAGCCCTCAACTTTGCAAATACTTGATCCTCCCGAGATCTTCATTTTAACTTTGTGTTTGGCCTTTCACTCAGACCACTGCACCATTGGCTATATGCTTGAGCCTTTCTCGTCACACATTCAACTCCGAATAAGAAAGGAGAAGAGACACATAACAGCTTATTTGTTGTTAAAAGAAGCAAACCAGCAAAATAGTAAAGGAAAAAATATTCGAGCAAAATAAAAATTTATTCAATAAACTAATCATAGAGAAAGAATAAATAACCTACAAAACCAAACTCAATGAACCTTATGCTTCAGTTTCAATAAGTTCCTAGGATAACTAGATTCATATTTGAATTGATATCACTACTTGCATGGAGGAAAACTCCACCCTAGCAGCCTCTTTACCTATCGCAGTCGACATTGGGAACAAAGCCAGTGACTCTGAGCCTGCCTCCTTCTGAATGACTGAAAGTGGAAAACTAGTTTTCAAACTTCCCACAGGTGGGTTATCATTCAAAACCGGATCCAACAACATAGGGTTTCCCATCATCCTAGAGTTCATGAAACCATTAGTTGTCAACGTTGCATGGCCTCCCTTTCCAACGAGCAAAGCCTCTGCACCAATCCCAGAGGAACCCGATTCAAGTTCCATGCGAACCAAATCGGTGCTACCCATCCCCAAACCTTTGTCTGTCACAGAAGGACCAGCCTCTATCCCCGAGGTAAAAGATAATCCTGCCATGGCCATCGCCGGTGGCTTCGCCTGAACCTCCTCCTTCTCTTCGATCAATAACTTATCACAACCTAAGGCATCATGGAAGAACAGTCCACATTCACGACAAAATCTCTTAACTTTCTCATAGATGAAAGTTAACTCCGGTCTCACAATTGGAGAAAACTCAAAAACCTTCCAGACACGAATCCGGCAGCGAACATCAAACACTATTTTGAGTCTTCGTTCTTCTTCTTTCCCTTTCAAAGCATTCTGATCCACCCGGATCACCATTCCTAGTGACGCACCCACCATATATAGCCAGAGCCGTCTTATTTCTCAGAGCAAAAGGAAGACCCTTCAAGACTACCTGTTGGAGTTTGAATAGAGATCTGTCTCAAAGGGATCCGTCTAAAATTTTCTTCCTCACTCGGATCCGTCTCAAGGGGAAGTACCTCTCCAAGATTTGTCTAGAAGAGATTTCTCCGTCTCAGGTAATATCCCTTTCTCCAAGATCTGACTGGAGGAGATTTCACCTCACTTGAATCTTCCTCAAAGAGATTTCTTCTCACTCGGATTTAGCTCAAGGAGATTTCCAAACACTGCTGGATATCTAAGTCAGTTATATTAGAGTTTGAATAGAATTTCAATTTTTGTAATTTGAAATCAAAAGGACAAGTCTGATCAACTTACCTTTTGAGTTTGAACTAAAGAGGTTATTGAAAGGATAAGTCTAAACAACTTACCTCTTCAATTTAAACTGAAGTGGTGTCTCAAACTTTATATAAACCCAACAGGCCTTCCTCTCCACACAACACAACAACGTATTTCCTTCTGAAAGAATGTATTTCCTTCCTTTCTTTCAGAGAGAAAAAACACTGAGTACGTTTGCTAGAATTTAAGGTCTGGTGCTAGGCTCTTGGATTATCGATAGTTGTATCCTGGTAGTCAGAAGCCTAATGAACTACAAGCACTGAGTAGGGGTGAAATTCTGTCTAAAGGACATTGCCAATCTGCAAGCCTCTATCGAATCACAAGTCAGTTATCTTGCAATTACAATTCCTTTATCTCAGATACATGTTGTGTATTGTAATCTATATACTATTGTATACATTATTGCTGTAATTACTTATATATATTGTAGAAGCGTATTTTCAATTCATTGATACAAATCCAACAATCTTTAGACAGAATCTATGGATCAAGTATCAGTGAATGGCGTCAAAACTCATGTTGAAAAACCAGAAAAATTCAAGGGCGTGGACTTTAAACGCTGGTAACAAAAAATGTTGTTTTATCTGACAACATTGAACCTTGCTCATGTCGTGAAGGAAGAAGTTCCAAAGGTAGAAGGAGATGACGTGATTGCAGAACAATTGAATGCAATTGATGCCTAGAAACATTGTGAGTTTCTCTGCAGGAACTATATTCTCAATGGTCTGGATGATACTTTCTATGATGTATATAGGTCATACACCACTGCAAAGGAACTCTGGAATTATTTGGAGAAAAAATACAAAGTTGATGACGCAGGTTCAAAGAAGTTCATTATTGGAAAATTTCTGAACTATAAGATGGTAGACAACAAGACTGTTGTTAGTCAAGTTGATGAACTCCAGGTGATTATTCATGAACTTCATGTTGAAGGTATGGTGATTAATGAAAGCTTTCAAGTTGGTTCTGTTATAGAAAAATTACCACCTTCTTGGAAGGATTTCAAAGTGCATTTGAAGCACAAGAAGAGTGAAATGACCATGGAGGATCTGGTTTTGAAACTACGAGTTCAAGAAGACCACCTGAAAAGTGAGAAGCAGCCCGATGGATCTGTCATCGAAGCCAAAGCAAATATGGTTGAGGGAGAAACTTCCAAACCAAAATTCAAAGGTCAGAAATTCAAAGGCAATAAACATGCTGTCAAATACGCAACAAAAACCAAGAATTTCAAGAAAATTAAAGGTAGTTGCTGGGTGTGTGGAAAGCCTGGACACAAGGCACAAGAATGTCGTCACAAGAAAAATGTGCCTGCTGCCATTAGGAACAACAACAACAACAACAACAACAATAACAACCAAGCAAATGTAGCTGTGACTATGGAGGATTTTGTGGCTGTTGTTTCTAAAGTCAACTTGGTGAATGACAATAAGGACTGGTGGATTGATACCGGTGCGACGAGGCACATTTGTGGAGATAGAAATCTGTTTACCACCTATCAACCACTTAATGGTGAGGAGCAATTGTTCATGGGAAATGCATCTGCATCAAGTGTTGCTGGAAAGGGTAATGTGGTTTTGACATTCACTTCTGGGAAAAAACTCACTCTAACTGAGGTGCTACATGTTCCTGAAAATAGGAAGAATCTTGTGTCTGGTCCTTTGTTGAGCAACAAAGGATTTAAGCTTGTTTTTTAATCTGACAAGTTCGTTCTCACTAAGGGAGGAACTTTTGTAGGAAAGGGCTACTTGGCAGGGCTCTTCAAACTCAATCTGTATGTATATGATGTTGCTTGTTGTAAAACGAACATAAAAATGTTTCAGAAAATGGAGAGAGCTTTGTTTCAAAGAACTTGAGAGAGAGAGAGAGTTTAGATGCAGAGAAGGAGTATAGTCTCTCTATATTCATATTACATTGAAGTATAAATATGATTACAAAGGTAGAGCATACAGCTCACTGAATCATTAGCCCTAGTTGTAGATTGGTTGTCACTAGACATAATCATTCCGATCTAGATCTAGATCTGCACACAACTCATTACAACAACCTATTTACATGATATGGCCAACATAATAATTACAACACTCCCCCTTGGATATTTCATGTCAATAGTGTTGCCTAGGCTGTGCGCTTTTAAGTTGCCTCGTCAAAAACGTTGCCAAGTAATAAAAACCCTGTGGGAAAAACAACCTTGGTCGAAGGAGAAAAAGAGCACAACGCGCATGAGTGTGGAGTAGCAATATCATAGCTTCGGAGATAAGTGGAGTCTTCTTATCAGCATCATAAGTAGGTAGTATGTCTACGAGAGGGATGCATTTAGATTTGCTACACCAAAACCTTGCCCGGTAAACCCAGTGGGAAAAACCCGTGGTCGAAGGGAAAAGATGAGCAAATGCATATATGTTGAATCAAAACATCTTCAGGATGGAGCGACCATGCTAAAGATGTGCCTCGTTAAAACCTTGCCAGGTAATAAAACCCAGTGGGACAAAATAACCCTGGACGAAGGACAAAAGAGTACACGATGGTCAAGTGGGTATGCTTCTGGATACTCCCCCTGATTTCAACTCCCCCTGAAAATTACATGTTAGGTAATTCAGATAATTTACGTAGACCAATACCTTGTACATGCTTCTGGAATGTAGACTTTGGTAGTGACTTAGTGAAGAGGTCTGCACGATTGTCTTCAGATCGAATCTGCTTGACCTCAATCTTCTGATGCTCTTGTTGTTGCTGATTGAAGAAAAACTTTGGTGCAATATGTTTGGTGTTGTCTCCTTTGATGAAACCTGTCTTCATTTGCTCGATGCAAGCAACATTATCCTCGTGGATAGTGATTGGTTCATCAGTGGTGGAATGCAGGCCACATGTGCTTTGAACATGCTTTGTGATGGCTCTCAACCATATACATTCACGTACTGCTTCGTGAAGAGCTAGAATCTCAGCATGATTCGAAGAGGTAGCAACAAGGGTATGTTTTGTAGACCTCCAAGAAATTGCGGTATTCCCAATGGTAAAGACATAACCAGTTTGGGAACGTGCCTTGTGTGGGTCTGATAGATAGCCATTCCAGTGGCGGCGTGTTGGTGCAGAGCTATATCTAGCTAACAAGTTCACAGAAAATGAAATGTCTGGTTTAGTGCATTGAGTCAAGTACAATAATGCACCTATTGCACTTAGATATGGGACTTCTGGTGCCAATATCTCTTCGTTATTATCTGCGGGACGAAACGGATCTCTCTTAGGGTCTAGACTTCGGATGACCATGGGTGTGCTTGAAGGTTTCGCTTTATCCTCATTAAAGCGTCTTAACATCTTCTGGATGTAGTTTGATTGATGAAGCAGAATCCCATCAGCACGGTGCTCAAGCTCCAGGCCGAGGCAGTAATTCGTTCTCCCAAGATCTTTCATTTCAAATTCAAACTTCAGGTGCTTGGCGGTTTCTTTGATCTCTTCAGGAGTACCAATCAGATTCATATCATCGACATAAACTGCCACAATTGCAAATCCAGAACTTGTTTTCTTAATAAACACGCATGGGCATAGTTCATTGTTTACATATCCCATCCCAATCAAATATTCACTTAGACGGTTGTACCACATCCGTCCGGATCGTTTCAATCCATAAAGTGAACGCCTCAAACGAATGGAGAGGGTGTTCCGTGGTCTAGAACTATTTGTATCGGGTATCTTAAGTCCTTCAGGAACTTTCATGTATATCTCTGTATCAAGATCCCCATAGAGATAAGCTGTGACCACATCCATTAGCTGCATATTCAGTTTTTCGGAAATTGCCAAACTGATGAGGTAGCGGAACGTTATAACATCCATTACAGGAGAATATGTCTCTTTGTCAAGGAATCTAATTCGACCTGGATTGCTTCTTTCCATTTTGGCCAGTCGTCTCTACGTTGACATTCATCAACAGAGCGAGGTTCGATGTCATCGCTAGTTATAATTTCGGTAGCTACCGCGAATACAAATATATCATCGATGATAATCTCATTCCGATTCCAAATTTCACTTAAGCATGCATAATTTATAGAGATTTCTCTATTCTCGAGAGTGGGTTCAGACGTTGGAGCGTCCCCCAACGTTGTCTCTTCTAGGACGGACCCATAATCTGGAATTATCTCGTGAGATGGATCAGTTGAGATCGCGATGTCTAGTGGATTCGTTTGTGCCGGTTTTACCCTCTTCCGGGGATAGGAATCCTTCGAACCTAGTGGTCTACCTCGCTTCTGGGCAGGGACATGTGACTGGTTAGCCGCCATGGTCGTACCTCGTCCATCCGGGACAACGCGTCCTACAGGGACATCTATTCTTGCAGGCACATTTGCAGCAGGTATATGTGATATCGTCACTTTAGCTAGATCAGAGAAAGCGTCTGGCATATTTTGGGCTACACTCTGTAGATCTAGAATTCTTCGCACTTCATTATCGCATTGTGCGGTTCGGGGATCAAGATGAGACATAGTGGGGACATTCCATGTCAATTCACGTCGTTCATCAGGAACGGTAACGTTCTTATCTCCCACTAACGGCGGGAAGACTGTCTCATCAAAGTGACAATCCACAAATCTAGCGGTAAAAGATCGCCTATCAAGGGCTCTAAAGAGCACATAATGGATGAGATTCATAATCGACATACACGCCCATCCTTTGTTGAGGACCCAATTTTGTACGTTGTGACAGCACAATTGGCACGCGGACTGCATACCCAAATGCGCGTAAGTGCGAAACATCAGGTTCGTACCCAGTCATCAACAGTAACGCGGAGTAAGGTTGGGTAGCAGTGGGCCTCAACGGGACCAACATAGCTGCATGCAAGATTGCATAGCCCCACGCAAAAACTAGAAGCTTGGTTCGCATTACCAAGGTCCGTGCGATCATTTGTAATCTTTTAATGAACGCTTCTGCGAGACCATTCTGGGTGTGAACATAGGGAACTGGATGCTCAACATTAATCCCAAGGGACATGCAATAATCATCAAAAGATTTTGATGTAAACTCTCCGGCATTATCAAGTCTTATGGACTTGATTGGATAATCCGGGTGGTGAGCCCTTAATTTAATGATCTGGGCAAGGAGTTTAGCAAACGCAGCATTTCTTGTGGACAATAGTGTAACATGTGACCACTGTTAAGCCAAATAGCTACCCTCAAGTGCAAGAGGTACAAGTTATAGAATAGAGGATTAAGTAAGGATGTCGAACCCACGAGGATTGGTAAATCCTTTCCTAGCTAGGGAAAAACCTAAAGGAAAACTAGAAGAATAAACAAATGTACAATCACAAACAAAGGCTCACAAGTGAGTACAAGTTCATGGTGAGTATGTGCAAGATGGTGTGTAGAGATTTGATTTGATGTTGGGAATGGTTTCGATTCAAATTCAAACAACATGAGCAAGAAAAGTAAACTAAGCTAATTAAACAAGTTGTTGTCAAATGGATGAGAGTTAGAGCTTAGATTGTCCACCAAAGCCTCCCTTGTATGCATTGATGCTTAAACTACAAGTGATGCAATCCCAAATACCCAATTACCCTCTTTGCATCCGGATAAGATTACAAAGGCTTAAACTCTTTTAATGTTATCAATTCTAACCGGATAAGTCTAGAATTAACTACCTAAGAACAATTCCTATTACCGGATAAGTCTCAATTCATTGTTCCTAGATGCATAAAGCTTTGAGTTTAGATAATCATGCAAGCAAACCAATCCTAGATCTAGGTGATTGTAACTCACAACCTTCATATGCACACATGGTGTGCTTTCATGCTCTTAATGTCTAGAGGTGACTAATCTCAAAACACTAATCATGAGATGACAAATGCATTATACTTGAACTAGTCAAATTCCAATATAAGCATTCACTTCTTGAATTAGCATGTGAAGGTGGTAATGGAAAATTGCATAAAACATAGGATTCACATCAATATCATACAAGATTGGCTAGGGCTTTCAACCCTAGCCCCAACAAATTCACTACTCACTCATAACTAGATAAACAAACTTCAACATTCTAAGATACATCAAGAATAAAGAGTTAAGGAGTAAAGAGTGATTATTGATGATGCCAAAAGTGGTGGTGGAGATGGGTCTCCAAGCTCATGAGGTGGTGGATGTCTCCTTCTCCTTGCTCCAAGCTCTTGATGATGTGGGAATGGTGAAAGTAAGAGCAGCTAGTGATGATTTGTGGTGATGGAGGGTTATGAAAGTGTTGAGAAGATGAGTGTAGTGGTGGAAAAATGGAGGTTTTCTGCTGGAAAAAATGGTGGCCTTGCTTCAGAGATCAGAGAGAGAATGCAGATTCCTTCTAGCCCCCTTCCGTGAGTGAGAGAGAGATTGCAGCTGGATGGAGTTGAGTGAGTGGACTCCCCCCAATTCAGCCATCCATGTTCCCCTTGGTGTCAAAGTGTGCAAAAGTTGTCTACCACCTTGTCTCCCCACAAAGCTCCAAAGTGTGCAAGAGACAAAAGCACAATGTGTAGGGAAAATATCTGAATTTCAAGTGAGAGATTCACACAACTATGCTCCTCCATTGCTGGAGAAATGATCCTCCATGAGTGGCGGCTCGAGGAAAAGTTCACCGGAAAAGTCGCCGGAAATGCCGATTTGTAATTTTCTTCCAATCTCCGTGTCTTCTTTTCCTTGCTTCAAATCTCCGCATTTCAAGCCTCAAATAGTCATTTTATTATTAAAGCATGGATTCCTACAAATAAAAGGAAATGGATTAAAAAGAGTAAAATAGCCTGCAAGACAAATCAATTTCTAAGTTATGGGGCACAATTGCATAAGTAATTTATGATTCAACAAATACCCCCAAACTTAAACATTGCTTGTCCTCAAGCAAACTAACCCAAATCCGACACTAAAACAACTACCTAATCCTTCCAACAATTTCCTCAAAGAACACAACATCGATAGGGCATGGAAATCAAGTTAAGTCTTAAAGCTTCATGGATCATGGATCAAATGCTTGCGTTTTGAAATGTGTAGCATGTCTTCAATTTGTCATTTCAACATGCCGAAATTGAGAATGCATGTCAAACCATGTTAACCATAAACTCACAAGATATTCACTCTGTTTTTCACACAAGTGTTTATGGGTTATCTATTCTACACTCAAAACAATCTCATGCAATACCGCCATATGCTTGCTCTTCAATCTTATCTCCACTTATCAACAAAATCACACCTTGGATGAAAAAGGACTTTTATTGGATGTAATGAGGCTTAGGGGTGAGGGGTTAAAGAAATGAAATGGAATGGAATAGCAATTTTCAAGCAACTTAATAAGCAACAATCCTTTTGAGATTAAGAACTTAAAAATTAAAGATGCTCAATTTTCACTTCCTCACCACTCCCCCAAACTTGAACAAAAACTAATTATTGAATTGAAATAACATTCTTTTGAGATTTTCTTTTGTTTCACTTCTTCTTCTTCTTCTTTTTTTTTTTTTTTTTTTTTTTCTTCACTAATAAAAAGTAAAATTGCAAAACAAAGAACACCCCCAAACTTATTCTTTTCCGAGTACCCCCAAACTTGTTTCTTTTAGCATCATAACACAAACAATCTCGTATTGCTCATTAAGAAAACTTGAAAGGGTAAGGCAAGTGTTTAAGTTAAGGGTAAACATTTATGGTGTGAAGAATTGAAAGGCTAATTACACAAAGGCTCAAAATGGCAATCTAAGGATTTTCAATCTTTTGGGACATACTCATTTGGCCATGGTGGATTCCTAGTTGCCTAAATCATTTCCAAGATGTAACATTGAGATAAAGAGTTTCGAAAGATATGAAGCAAGTTCTAGAGATGCAAAGCAAATGAGATGTTCACTCATGAAGAAATCAGTGCTTATAAGGCATGTATGCACTCCAATTAAGCTCAAATCTCACTATATGGCATGTAATGGCTCCCACAAGTCTCACTATGCTTCTCTAGCTCAATATATTGACATGACAAATATGGATATAAATGAAAGCAAACACTTGATCCATAATGATTTATTTTGAAAAATAAAGCTCATAAGACCCAAACATGCTTTCTAGCCCACATTTATATTAAGCTCAAGTTCATCATTGGTGTTGGAAGGAACCTAAAAGAACACACACACAAAACTAGAAAAGAAAAGACTTTATTTTTTTTATTTTTATTTTTTTAAAATAATTCAAATTCAACACTTAGGTACGGGAACAGGGAGTCTCGATGTGCAATGGGACTGAAACAGCTACCCTTTTTCAAGACTATGTTTAATCCAATATACCTTAGTGTATCACAATATCAACTAAAACACACACAATCCAATATCAACTATTTTGCAAAAATTTTTTATTTTTATTTTTTTTTTATTTTTATTTTTTTATATACTAACTACTAAAAACACAATAAAGCAATAATCTTTCCCCCATACTTAATTCATGCATTTTCCTCAATGTATAAACAAATATAAAGCATGCAAAGCCTAAATCAACCATAGAAGAGAAAGTTAACGCAACGAAACCTAAAACAACTTAAAATTCATGAAAATAAAATAGAAGGAAGAGTTCAAGAGAGCAAATCTGTGTTTGATGGCTCCTCCACAGCTACAGTTGAAATGGGTTGCCTCCCATGCAGCGCTTAATGTTTAAAGTCTTTCAGCCTAGACTTATACCTCCATTTACTCCTTTGGAGGAGCGGTATGCGGGCGAGTAGTAGCCCTCTTGCTGGTTTCAGCCTCCGGAGGAGGGTCCTCATGGTGTGATGCAGTAGAGTCCTTGCGAGGAAATCCAGGAGGATAACTCTGCAAGTTATTGACTTCTTGAGCAAGCTTGTTTATTGCAGTGTGACAGCGGATCAAAGAGAGGTTCATCTCAGAGATGTAATCGATCATGCATGTGACTCTCCAATCTGTCACCATAATACCATCGCGGAGAGAGGAACGCAAATCATCAATCGAATCCGACAAGCTTTCCAGGGTGGCCACAGGCCGAGGAGCATGCGCAGCTGGTGAGGAAGAGGACTCTCCGGGATGCAATCTGGGAGAGCGACGAGGCAGAGGAGGGGGACTGCGGCTACGCTCACGTATAGGACGATGGTCCCCAGGACGAGTGAGGCCAGCTCTAGCGGCCGCTTGACGACCTTCTTCCTCCAAAGAGAGAACACGGCGTTGATTGACGCCCATGCGAGCAGTAACCCTGGTTCGAACCATGATGAAGGAGAAGGAATTTGAAAAGGCACACAGTTTGAACAAAGCTTCTCCGGGAAAGAGAAGGGTTATGACAGTTCACAGCCCAAGAAACACGTATGCACATGAACAACTCCCCCACGCGTAAATATTCCTTTCTTTTCCATGATTTACGGCAATTAGATCTGCTTTCGGCTGTAGCTCGTCTGTCACAGCTCCTCGAGAACAGTTTGATTCCCCCACACGCTCTCCACGCGCCAACAGCTTTTCCGTGTTTTCAGGCGACTTTAATCCAACGCGTAGAATGAATCTCAGAGATCGTCCATCCAACGGTGGAGATCTGCTCACCTTGTTCTATAAATAGGTGCATCCTGGAGAAAAACTGTTCACACCAAAGAAAAGAAATTTTCCCCAGCCATTCTCTCTCAAACTCTTCAGCCTTCCTCTCGAAACTCAAATCCTTTTTTCATCAATTTCAATCCTTCTTCTCCCGATCTTCTCTTCCATCTGGTAGATTCAATCTCTTCTTTTCTCTGAACTTTCAGATCTCCAACACCCCTTCATCGAACTTAATCCTTCTAAGGTCAATCTCCCACAAACACTCAACAACTTTGTTCTTCAATTTACACTTCCTCTCAACTCATCACCATGGAACCACGAACTCTGCAACTAATGGAGCTACCAACCCAGCAACAAATCAAGGATGTAGGAAACAACCAAGCAGCCGGGAGTAGTGCCAACACGGATTTCTGGCGAAGCCGTACCAGGTGGATTCCTACTCCAGATCAAATAAGAATCCTCAAGGATCTTTACTACGACAAGGGAGTTAAGTGCCCAACTACAGAGCACATTCACGAGATCTGTCTCCAGCTGAACCAGTATGGACAGGTTGAAGGCAAGAACATTTATTTTTGGTTCCAGAACGTCAGGGCTCGAGAGAGGCAGATGAAGAGGTGTAATCAGGCTGCTCAAGTGCCCATGGGAACTAGTTCTCCTGGTACTGGTGGATCCATTAATCTCAATTTTGGGTCCACTGGTTCTACTGGTGCTGGTGGCTCCATTGATCTCAATTTTGGGCCAGCTGGTGGATCCATTGACATCAATTTTGGGTCCACTAGTTCTACTGGTGCTGGTGGATCCATTGATCTCTATTTTGGGCCAGGCAGTGTTGACCCGTATTTCTCCTCACCCTTCACTACTAGTACTAGTACTACTTTCTTTGGCAGGAATGAAGAACAAACTTCCATGGAACAACGAGGAGAAGATCACCAGGAGATTGAAACCCTTCCACTGTTCCCCATGCACGATAAGGACATTGGCAACAAGAAGACTCCTTCCGAGGGAGGTAGCAGCTATGATGACTACTCAGGTGGCGGCTACAACGGTGGCTCTCGCATTGTTCTTGAGCTCAGCCTCAACTCCTCCGGATCTGCTGACATGGCTTAGTTACAATTTTATTTTGTAAATATATGTAAATTAATTTTTTTTTTTTTTTTTTTTTTTTAAAATTTATTTATTTAATCATAAAACAATAACACACAATCCCCCCACACTTGAACTTAACATTGTCCTCAATGTCACAAAGTATTTTCTTGAAAGCAATTTCAATGAAAAGTCCAAGTATGAAAGAAAAACACAAGTTATTTATAAAACAAAAAGAAACAAGTAAAAAATCACAAATTGAAATTAGAGACAAGAGTAAATAATGACAAGAGTAAGTTAGAGATTTCTCCCCCTTGAAGTTCATGAATTCCAAGCAAGACACCAACATATAACCAACAAGGCAAGGGCCTTGCAATCCAACTCCAATAGTGCCAAACATCGTCATTGAGCAAGAAATTCTCCATCAAAAATCAACATCAAACCCAACATTATTCAAACAACAAAGTGAAGAAGAAAACAAAAGTACCAACATGCTTCAAGAATATGATCGTGAATGAACAAATGCTTAGCCATAAAATGTTGCAAAAAAAGGCTAAAAGCAATATGAAGCTATAACTAAAATGAAGTCCCCCCCTTAAAACATTAGGGGTTACAAAATAAAACCGAGAAATAAAAAGTGTACTAAACACAACTAACAATAAATGACTAAAAGAACTAAACAAACAACAAACAAAGTCTTCAAGCATCCTCCCCATCATCGTCATTGCCATTCTCATCATCATCAACATCCATGTCGCCAGAAGGTGGTACAAAGGAGGGACCTATAGGAGCCGGTGGAGCTCCCATCAAATCAAGCCGAGCCATGATAGTACCAATTCCTCTCATTATTTCCTCATTTTGACGGATTTGAAGGCGTGCCAATAATCTAGCATCCCGACCTTTCAAAGTTGAAATGTCAAAGGAACTCAAAGAAAAGCTAGTGGGAATGCTAGATGGAGTGGGAATGGAGGAAGAAGATGGGGTACCATGTCTAGCATTGGTAATTTGGGCCTCACTCCTAAGAATGGCTTCATCATCTAATGGAGAATAAGCCTTGAGCCACTTATCGTCACGTGACATTTGTGGAACCTTTTTGGTCTTACAAATGCGTGAGATGAGACAAGGAAAGACTAATTGGCTCCTAGGCGAACCATAAGCACACGAAATGATGGCCTCATAGATAATAAGGGCAAATGGGATAAGAATCTCATTCGCTACCATAAGAACAAGAATGTTGCCACCAACCGTAGGGATCTCGGACTTTTGGGTGTGAGGACTAATATTTCTCCTAACAAATTGCCAAAAGGTTCGATAAGGTTGAGGAAAATCACCTTGATGAACTTTTTGGCCAACTCTACTCTTATATGCATCTTTACTCTCTAGCACATGCTCCGCAAGATAAGGTAGTGTTAACTCATTGTATTTGTCCTCAAATTTTTCTATTTCATCCTCCGAAATATGTGGCAAATCAAGAAAATCTTGAATGAATGCCGGACTGAGTGTGATTTGCTTCTTTCGAATCTTAACCACAACTTCCTTAATAGTAGGCTTAGCCGGAGGAAAACCCCTATAGAAGTCTCTAACACAACTTTCATCAAATGCATCATTTTTGGAAGCTAAGTTGGTCAACCCTCTAGATGAAATATAAGCCCTAAGAGTGACAAGAGGAGGATAGGAGGTGGCTCTAACCAAGTCAACATTCCGTTCAGAATGAATCTTCCTCACGGGGCCGGAGGAGGATTCTTCCCTAGGCCTCTTGCTCGCTTCGGTTTGACGTCTTGACATCTTGGCTAGATGAGCGATGATGAGTATGATACCTAAAAACAAGAACAATTACACACAAACATTTTTAGAAAGCAACCTTTGAACAAGAGAACAACTCAAGTAACTATGACTATTGCTAACACAAAATTCACTATGGGTTACCAAATTCCCAACCACCACCATCAAATTCATCATGAAATTAAAGCAAATTGAGGTAAGAATCCAACAATCCCATAAACAAATGGCAAGGAAACAATGGTAAAGTTAGGATTTAAAGAATCATGGCAATCATCACAATATCAAAATTCTTGAAGCTCATTGACTAGATTCCATTAACCCATAACTAAACAATCAAGAAACAAGAAACTAAAAGCAAAAACAACAACAATCAAAGCAAAAGAAAATCTGGAAAAACAATCAAAGCAAAAGAAAATCTGGAAATTTAGCTATGGTGCCCAACATCTAAATCATCAAGTTTCAACAAAAGAACACCAAATTCCATCAATCCATAACTCTAACAACTTAGAATTAACCTACAATATGAACAAAATCGGAATGTACACCTTCAACACACAAGAAGTTCAAAGTTAAGAGATAGAGCTTTACCTCTTGGAGAAAGCTCAAAAGCTTCACCAAAGACTCAAGAACACCTAGAAATCTAGAGAGAAACCCGAAAATCCCACAAAAACCCAAGTTTTTGGCTTGAAGTTGAGTGAAAGATGAAGGAGAATGGAGGAGGAAGATGATGAATAGTACACCGTAGAGAGAGGGTCGAACTGGGTAGAAAGAAATAAGAAAGAAAGCAGGGAGAAAGAGAAAAGAAGAGAAGAGAAGAAAAAGAACTTTAAAATCTGGCCCGAAATTTTTTATTTATTTTATTTTATTTTATTTTTTGAAGTGGCTTGAGATCGATCGTTCCAATTGGACGATCGATCGTTTTGAAATTGTGAACTCTCTGCCTCTTTCAGCGATCGATCGCACCAAATGGTGAGATCGATCGTTTATTCAATTTTTTTTTTTTTTTTTTGGGAATGGCTTTAGATCGATCGTTTGGAAGTGAAGATCGATCGTTTCTGATTTCAAAACTCTCTGTGACTCTTAAACGATCGATCGTTTGGAAGTGAAGATCGATCGTTTGCTCTGTTTTTTTCAAAACGACTCACCAAACTTAAACTTTTAACACTACAAACAACTAAGTAAACATGAAAATGAAATATGCAAGTAAAGGATTAAGAGAAACTCCCCCTTGAAGACCACGGTTTCCATTATAAACACCTCCAATCACCAAGCAAACAATACCGAAGTCTTGCCACCAAGCTTGTCATCTTTGGTGTTATTCCAAGAGTTTTCTTTCTCCTTCGTCTTGCATCAAGAGCATGGCTACCTCCAAGTAGGGCTTTGCTTTAAGGACATCTTGCCGGTCCGTTGACTCTCCAAATCAATGAAGAGGAACAAGAGGAGCATCCATGAAGTACATGACCTCCTCTTCAACTCCCAAGCTACCAAGCAAGTAAGGCTTCAATCGGTGGCCATTAACCTTGAATGTGCTCTCATTACTTGGGTTCTTGATCTCAATGGCACCATGGGGAAAGACTTTCACAACTTCAAAAGGGCCATACCACCTTGATCTAAGTTTTCCGGGAAAGAGTTTGAGCCTTGAGTTATAGAGAAGAACAAGTTGCCCTTCCTCAAATGTCTTCTTGATCAACTTCTTGTCATGATAGGCCTTGGTTCTCTCCTTGTATAGCTTGGCATTCTCATATGCCTCCATTCTAATTTCGTCAAGCTCACATAGATCAAGTTTCCTCTTCTCTCCCGCCTTAGCAAGATCAAAATTGAACTTCTTGATAGCCCAATATGCTTTATGCTCCAATTCCACAGGCAAATGACATGCTTTTCCATAAACTAACCGATAAGGTGACATGCCAAGTGGAGTCTTGTAGGCGGTCCGATATGCCCAAAGAGCATCTCCAAGTTTGGTGCTCCAATCTTTCCTTGTGATCCCCACAATCTTCTCTAGAATGCTCTTGATTTCTCGGTTTGAGATTTCAACTTGACCACTTGTTTGGGGATGGTAGGGAGTGCCAACCTTGTGCTTGATGTCATACTTCTTGCATAGAGCTTCAAAATGCTTGTTGAGAAAGTGGGATCCTCCGTCACTTATGATGGCTCTTGGAGTGCCATACCTTTGAAAAATGTTCTCTTTGAGGAACTTGAGCACAACATTGTGATCATTCTTGGCACTTGCAATTGCTTCTACCCACTTAGAAACATAGTCAACTCCAACAAGGATGAATTGGTTGCCATAAGAGCTTGGGAATGGTCCCATGAAGTCAATACCCCAACAATCAAAAATTTCTACTTCCATGATGTTGGTGAGGGGCATTTGATTCCTTGAAGCAATGTTACCACTTCTTTGGCATCTATCACAAGCACTAACATAGGCATGTGCATCTTTGAAAAGAGTAGGCCAATAAAAACCGCAACTTAGTACCTTGAATGCCGTCTTCTTCCCTCCAAAATGACCTCCACAAGCAAGTGTATGGCAATGAGAAAGGATACTAGGAACCTCCTCTTGAGCTATGCATCTTCTCAACATTTGATCCTTGCCAAACTTGAACAAATATGGGTCATCCCACAAATAATGGCGTGCTTCCTTGAGGAATCGCTTCCTTCCTTGATAATCAAGCTCACTTGGAATGTACTTCCCTTCACTTGCATGGTAGTTCACCAAATTAGCAAACCATGGGAGCTCTTTGACATTGATATTGAACAATTGCTCATCCGGAAAAGTGTCCTTCAAAGGAATGGAGGAGTCATCACCTCCTTCAACCAATCTTGACAAATGATCCGCCACTTGGTTTTCTTTTCCCGGTTTGTCTTTGATCTCAATATCAAACTCTTGCAACAACAAAATCCATCTTATCAATCTTGGCTTAGCCTCTTTTTTTGACAAAAGATACTTCAAGGCACTATGATCCGTGTGCACAACAACTTTGGTACCAAGCAAATAGCTTCTAAACTTCTCAAGAGCAAAGATAATTGCAAGAAGTTCTTTCTCCGTTGTGGTGTAGTTAATTTGTGCATCATTCAAGGTACGACTAGCATAGTAAATAGCACGAAGTACCTTTTCCTTCTTTTGAGCCAAAACCGCTCCCATAGCATAATCCGAAGCATCACACATTAACTCAAAAGGAAGAGACCAATCCGGTGCAATCATGATAGGAGCTTGAGTGAGCATCACCTTGATTGTCTCAAATGCTTTCAAACAATGTTCATCAAACACAAAAGGAGCTTCTTTGGCTAGCAAATCACAAAGAGGCTTAGAGATCTTGGAGAAATCCTTCATGTACCTTCTATAGAAACCGGCATGTCCAAGAAAACTTCTAATTGCTTTGACATTATGTGGAGGTGGTAACTTAGAAATGAGCTCCACCTTGGCCTTGTCAACTTCCATTCCTCTTGCACTCACCACATGCCCAAGAACAATCCCCTCATTCACCATGAAGTGGCACTTCTCCCAATTCAAGACTAAGTTGCAATCTTCACATCTTTGAAGCACAAGTGCCAAATGGTGTAGGCATTGATCAAATGAATCCCCAAAGACACTAAAGTCATCCATGAACACTTCAATGAATCTCTCCACCATATCACTAAAAATGGAAATCATGCACCTTTGAAAAGTTGCCGGTGCATTGCACAAACCGAATGGCATTCTTCTATAGGCAAAGGTACCATATGGACAAGTGAAGGTAGTCTTGTCTTGGTCTTCTGGAGCAATGGGGATTTGATTGTAGCCACTATACCCATCAAGAAAGCAATAATACTCATGGCCGGCAAGTCTTTCTAGCATTTGATCAATGAATGGCCATGGAAAGTGATCCTTTCTTGTGGCATTATTGAGCTTTCGGTAGTCTATGCACACTCTCCACCCATTTGCCACTCTTTGAGGGACAAGCTCTCCTTTATCATTGGCCACAACCGTTATGCCACTCTTCTTAGGAACCACTTGAACCGGTGACACCCACTTTGAATCGGAAATGGGGTAGATGACACCAACATCAAGTAGCTTCATTACTTCCTTCCTCACTACTTCTTGCATTGGAGGATTGAGCCTCCTTTGTGGATCCCTCCTAGGCTTCATATCATCTTCAAGGAGGATCTTATGCATGCACATACTTGGACTTATGCCTTTGATATCAGCAATAGTCCAACCAATGGCCTCCTTGTGTTCATCCAACATTCTAAGTAGCTTTTGTTCTTGCAAAGCACTCAAACATGAAGAGATAATTACGGGCAACTTGTGGTTTTCACCAATAAAAGCATACTTTAAATGAGAAGGAAGTGGTTTCATGTCAAGAGTAGGAGGATATTTAATTGATGGAAGTAAAGGAGTAGAGTTAGCAAGAGGTACCTCAACCTTTGGTTGTAAATGTGGAGTGCAAGGCCTTAAGGCTTCAAGTGTAAGCTCGGCTTCTCTGGTTGCCTCCTCAATGAACTCTATGCCATTATGATGCAAACATGTCTCCAATGGATCTTGAGATGCATTTTCAATGAAAGTTTTCTCCACCATCTTGTCAATACCATCCAAAACGTCAATCCGGAAACAATCATAGGCATTTGATGGCTTACTCATTGCATCAAAGATTCTAAAAGCAATAGTAGTATCATGAACGGTCATGGTCATCAACCCCTCCTTGACATCAATCTTAGTACCGGCGGTTGCCATAAATGCTCTCCCAAGGATGATAGGCAACTCCTTCTCATGGAGAGGAGCCTCTTCCATGTCTAGAATGATGAAATCGGCCGGTAGGATCAAGTCTTGTACCTTCACAAGAACATTTTCCACAACCCCTCTTGGGTAAACAACACTCCTATCCGCCATTTGCAAAGAGATAGCAATGGGCCGGATTTCACCAATTCCAAGAGACTCATAGATACTATAAGGCATTAAGTTGATACTAGCACCCAAATCCATCAAAGCTTTATCAAAGAGAGTTTTACCTATCTTGCATGGAACGGTGAATGAACCCGGATCTTTCAACTTTGGTGGAAGCTTCCTTTGCAAAACCGCACTAACTTCTTCACTTAGACACACTTTCTCATCCTTCTCAAACTTCCTCTTGTGGGTACATAGCTCCTTGAGAAACTTGGCATATGTAGGAATGGTTTTGATTGCATCCAAAAGAGGGATGTTAATCTCCACCTTCCTAAATAAATCAATGAACTCTTTCTTCACCTTCTCATTCTTTTGCTTCAATACCTCTTTCCTTTGAAATTGAGGATAAGGAAGGGAAATTTATTTCTCTTGAACTATCTTCATAGGAGGATTGAAGGTGATACCTCTTTTGAATGGCCTTTCTGTTGGAGTAGATGTAGAGCCTTCTTTGTCATGAGTTCCGACCTTGACATTAAATTCGTTCTTCAAGGCTTCCTCTTGCATTTCTTCTTCTAAGGCTACTCTCAAACCCAAAGGCTTGTCAAAGGCATTCATCTTGTCATTCAAAGCTTCTTCTTCACCATCATTAAACCCCAAGATGACTTCTCCATGTGACAATTCTCTTGCCTTACCCTTTTCTCTCTTTTCAAAACCAGGTGGCTCCCTTGGAGTTACAACTTCCTCATTTTTAGGCATGTACACATTGTTCTCAACTTGCCTCCCACTTCTCAAAGTAGTAATGGCTTTGGCTTCATGCCTTGGGTTGTTCTCCACTTGGCTTGGGAACACACCTTGCTTCCTTTGGCTTAACTCTTGGGCTAGTTGTCCCATTTGTATCTCAAGCTTGCTCATGCTTTGGTGAAGGACATTAATCTTCTCATCTTGTTTTGCTTGAGTACCCTTGTTCTCCACAAAGAAATTCATCAACATGTCTTCAACACTAGGCTTCTTCAATGACTCTTGAGGTGGTACTATAGGTTGTGGTTGAGGTGGAGGTTGATAAGGTGCCCTTTGGAATTGATTGTTGGCTCCTTGATTGTTGTAGTTGGAGGAGCTTGCACCTTGATAGCCACCACTAGACCTTTGAAAACCTTGGCCTTGCTCACGATTGCCAAACCCTTGATCTCGGTTTTGGTTGCCTCCCCACCCAAAGTTGGGGTGGTTTCTCCATCCGGGATTGTAGGTGTTACTATATGGATCATTTCTTGGCCTTGGTTGGAAACCAACTTGGTTGCATTACTCCATATCAACTTGAAGTGCACCTCCTCTTGGACAAAGCATTGTCTCATGTTGATCACTCTCACAAATTAAGCACACTTGCTCAACCATCTTGCTCGACATAGGTTGGAGTTGCTCCCGGTTTCCTTGAGCATTAAGAATCAAGTCTAGCTTCTTATTCATGTTGGCCTCAATCCTCTTCAACTCAATTTGCATTTGAGTATTTGGTGAATCCATCTCATACATACCTCCTCTTCTGTGTTGATCCTTCAAAATGACATTGGCTTCTTTCACCGGTCTTCTATCACTTTGATTATCATAGAGTTGGGATGACTCGGCTAACGAGTCAAGAACACTTTCCGCTTCGATCTCATTCTTCTCCATGAAGCTCCCTTGACAAGCATTGTCAATTCTTCTCTTGGTATCTTGGCTTGACCCATTGTAGAAAGTGCTCAATAACAACCATTTCTTGACACCATGATTAAGGCAATTTTGCTCCATGTCTTTGAATCTCTCCCAAGACTCGTGAAACAATTCAGATGGAAACTCTTGGAAAGTCATGAGTAAGTTCCTTAATGCATTGCTCTTTGATGGTGGAAAGTACTTCTTGAGGAATGCGGCTTTCATGTTATCCCATGAATTGATACTTGCCGCCGGAATCTTGTACAACCAATCTTTGGCCTTATCCTTCAATGAGAAAGGAAAAAGCCTTAGCCTAAGGTTGTCTTCATCAATACCATTGAGTTGGACAGTTGAGCAAACTTCATTGAATAGCTTGATGTGCCTAAATGGATCACCGGTGAAGCCACCATCAAAAGCCGGTAGAAGTTGCAAGGTACTTGGCATAATAGAAAAGGCATGAGCACATGGTGGCAAGACAATGCAACTTGGATGATTTGTGAAAGTAGGAACGGTGTAGTCCTTCAATGGCCTTGGTTCATCACCCATTTTTAGTTTAGGACACTCCTCCCTTAGTTCCCTTAACAACTCCTGTGCTCTTTGATCAATGTATTGAAATAGAGTGGGTGGACCGATGGGACAAGGTTCTTCTTCACCACTATTCTCTTGAATGATATAGTCTTGATCGTCACTTGGTGTGCTTGGAGGAGATGGATGCTCTTCACTTGATTGAGCAATAAGATTCATGCACACCTATAAGAATTCAAAGCAAAGGTAAGTACACAAGTTGCAACACAAAAGAAAACAAAAAAAAATGCTGAAACAGGGTAAACGATCGATCGTTTATACCCTGAGATCGATCGTTTTCTTAAAAAAATTGGAACGTCCAGTCGAGATCGATCGTTTTTTTCCAAACGATCGATCGTTTTTGGTATTTTTCCTCTCTGACACTTGAAAAGATCGATCGTTTCAAAGCTGAGATCGATCGTTTTCTGGGAAATTTCAACAACAACAAAAATTCAAAGAAAAAGTAAAGTTTCTAGCTTCCCCGAAGGCAAACCGAGCTAGGAATCGGATTTCACTCCAATCCCCGGCAACGGCGCCAAAAACTTGTTAAGCCAAATAGCTACCCTCAAGTGCAAGAGGTACAAGTTATAGAATAGAGGATTAAGTAAGGATGTCGAACCCACGAGGATTGGTAAATCCTTTCCTAGCTAGGGAAAAACCTAAAGGTAAATTAGAAGAATAAACAAATGTACAATCACAAACAAAGGCTCACAAGTGAGTACAAGTTCATGGTGAGTATGTGCAAGATGGTGTGTAGAGATTTGATTTGATGTTGGGAATGGTTTCGATTCAAATTCAAACAACATGAGCAAGAAAAGTAAACTAAGCTAATTAAACAAGTTGTTGTCAAATGGATGAGAGTTAGAGCTTAGATTGTCCACCAAAGCCTCCCTTGTATGCATTGATGCTTAAACTACAAGTGATGCAATCCCAAATACCCAATTACCCTCTTTGCATCCGGATAAGATTACAAAGGCTTAAACTCTTTTAATGTTATCAATTCTAACCGGATAAGTCTAGAATTAACTACCTAAGAACAATTCCTATTACTGGATAAGTCTCAATTCATTGTTCCTAGATGCATAAAGCTTTGAGTTTAGATAATCATGCAAGCAAACCAATCCTAGATCTAGGTGATTTTAATTCACAACCTTCATATGCACACATGGTGTGCTTTCATGCTCTTAATGTCTAGAGGTGACTGTACATACTAGGGAAGTCTCAACTAAGTTTGGCACCATCTGCTGGGCCCATCGGTACTCCCATGTACTATGCCATGGGCCGGGTTCACGACCCACCATGGCGGGGCTCATTGGGGATGCCACCCCGGGCACCCAGGAGGACCCTGGGCAAGGTCAGCACAGCCCAATTATTTACACACAGGACTGATATGGCATCAGAAGAACAACTAGTGTCCCACATCGAAGATGGGGGAGACTTCCTTCACATGCTCGAGTATAAAGGCATTAGCACAACCACCTTTTACGGGTAATAACTCCTTTGTCTACTATTTACTTACTATACACCTATATTAGCTTCTCACTCAGGCATCGGAGAGGTGTAAACCGTCCGGTACGGTTTACCCCTCTAAGCGTGTGTTCTTGGTACAGGATTTAGGAGGTGCATCGGTACCCCAGGCGGTATAGCATTCTGTGTGAGGTACCCGGAGAAAGCCACCAGAAACATTGGCGCGCCAGATAGGGGTAGAAATCATGACTGAGCCGGAAGGAACGGCAGGAGGGGATAGAAGTGTCGCCCGGGCACTGATATTCTCTCCGGGTACTTCATCAGCAGAAGCACCAGGTGTTGAAGAAATTCATGGTCTCGGATCCTCGGACCCGCATGTCCCGGACCAAGTGTCTCCGGTATCGGAATTGGAGTCCATGCGGGCGGAGATAGCAGCCTTCAGGGAACAATCCAGGATCGATCGGGAACAACAGAGTACCGATAGGGAAACAAACCGCCTTACGCAACAGAAAATCCAGGAGCTGGAAGATGAAAACACAGCGCTGGCCCGAGCACTGGACCGTAGGCATCAGCACAACGAGGCGCTCACCCAGGCTCTGGCTAGGGCATCCCAACCAGCAACGGGCGGGAACGCTGCCCAGCGGGTAATCCAAGTACCGGTAGAGTTATTTCCGGAAAGCTTGAGGCATCTACCACCACCACCGTTGCCACAGCCAGTACCGAATATTCCCCCGGTAACCGACGCAAACACGGCATTACTTGTGCAAATGAGCAACTCTTTGCATGCTCTGCAGGCAAGGGTGCAGGCCACAGAAAACAGGGACACATGGAGGGCCCTGGCCACCTACGAGGACCGCCCGGGTCCTTTCACCCAACAAGTCAGAGGAGCCATTCGAGCGGATATGTCGAAGCCACTGAAGATTGACTACACGGGGGTTGGAGACCCCTATCAGCACCTACAGGCCTTCCGTTCGCAAACAAGCGCCAAGGGATATACGGATGAGGTGTGTTGTAATATGTTCCAAGAAACTTTGTCAGGGGAGGCTTTGAGTTGGTTCTACGAACTGCCGGTCGGTTCTGTAGGGAACTTCAAGGAGTTAGCTGACAAGTTTGTGGCTCGATTCATCTTACGCACCGATGGGATACACACACCAAAGGGCCTGTTAAAGGTCCAGCAGGGAGAGAATGAGACTTTGAAGTCTTTTGTAAACCGGTGGCAGGCGGCTACCGCCAAGTGCCGGGACCTTAATAAGGAACTGGCCGAGCTGGCTTTCAGGAGAGGCTTAAGGCGCGGAGAATTTCTCTATGGGATTAACCATAATCCTCCAGCCAACTACGACGAGCTGATGGCCACTGCCATCAGACACGCCCAGGCCGAATTCGAAACCTACGGAGACACCCCCAGACCAGAGCTAAGGGTGCCAGCCCCGGCTTCAACTGTCAGGGATGAGCCACGAAAGAGGGAGTGGGCCCATAGTCATGACAGGTCACCCCATACCTCGGGCAAAAGAAGCAAAGAGTCCTCGTCAAGGACTAACAGTTATGGGACCACTCACCATCAGCGGGAGCCAGGGGTACAGCAGGCCCCGCAAACACCACCACCCCCCCGGTATGAGGTGTTCACAATCCTTAACGCTTCATACGAGACTATTTGGAACGAAAGTAAGGATGAGATACCGGGCCCACCCCCAAGGAAGTTCCCGAAGAGTAAACTTACCCAGCAAGATACCGGAAAGTTTTGCACTTATCACGAGGATGCTGGACACAATACCAATCTCTGTGTTGCTTTAAAAAATACTATCGAGTCCCTTATCCAAAGGGGCAAGCTTCAGCGGTACCTGCCTGCTAAGGAGATAGGAGCGGTGGACGTGTACAGCCAAATCTTCACGATCCACGGTGGGGGCCCGAAGGAATTACATCCCCAGAGGAAGAGGCGAAATTCTAGTTTCGGTCATCCGGAAGTTTTCAACTTCCACAAGGCCCCGCGGCAGGACGGGGGTACCGGATGGACATCGGTGACATTCCTGCAAGAGGAGGAGGCCGATCTGAAAATGCCCCATGATGATCCCTTCTTAATCACGCTCCAAATGGACCATTATATAATGTCCCTGGTTCTCGTGGACACCGGGGCCTCAGTTAGCGTATTATTCCGCGATGCGTACAAAGCTTTGAACAGAGGGAGAGCCAAGCTGTCACAGGATAATGAGCCCCTTATTAGCTTTTCAGGGGATATCGTTCAACCACTCGGATCAGATTACCTATCGATCACGGTAGGCGAAAGCCCAAATTGTTCAACCATCCAAACAGAGTTCATCGTGGTGGACTGCGTATCATCCTATAATGCTATCCTAGGCCGTCCGGCACTTTGGCGTCTGAAAACCTTCATAGCAGGTCACATGCTGATGATGAAAGTGCCAACCCCGGTCGGCATTGCTACGATCCGGGGTGACCAGGCCGCAGCGAGGAAATGCTATTCATTAACCGTATCTCGCGGTAGGGGAAAGTCTGAGATGTTGCTCGTGGCTACTAACCCTCTGTCGGAACGGTACGAGGATCCCAGGGACGATACCGATTCAGACGAAGAATGGCCCGGTGCCGTAGAAGACATTGAGGAGGTGGTGCTATCAGAGCAGTTCCCGGACAGGACTGTTAAGATAGGTACTAAGCTCTCTCCGGTTATCAGAGAAAGGTTGATCTCGTTTCTCCGCTCAAACTCATCTGCATTCGCCTGGTCATATGAGGACATGCCCGGTATACCAATGGAGATAGTCACGCACAATCTTAGTATTGTCCCTTATTCAACACCGGTAAGACAGAAGAGGAGGGCCTTCACACACGATAAGTACCGGGCTATCCAGGCTGAAGTAAAAAAGTTGATGGCCATCAACTTTGTCAGGGAAGTCACGTATCCCCGGTGGTTAGCCAACGTGGTCATGGTGCCAAAGAAATCTTAGGGATCATGGCGCATGTGTGTGGACTACACAAACCTCAACCGGGCATGCCCCAAGGATAGCTTCCCGCTCCCGCGGATTGACCAATTAATCGACTCCACTGCTGGGTACCGGTTACTCAGTTTCATGGATGCGTTCAGTGGGTACAATCAAATTCGAATGAACCCGGCAGACGAGGAGCACACTGCCTTCACCACAGACAAGGGTCTCTATTGTTACCAGGTCATGCCTTTCGGATTAAAGAACGCAGGTGCCACTTATCAGCGACTCGTCAACTCTATGTTTGAAGAGGTTATCGGTACTATCATGGAAGTTTACGTGGACGATATGCTGGTAAAAAGTTTAACTCCGGAGGACCACGTAACCAACTTGTCAATCGTTTTCACCATTATATTACGCAATGGTATGCGGCTTAACCCGCAGAAGTGCATCTTCGGGGTCGAGGTAGGAAAGTTTCTCGGGTACATCATTAGCCACAGGGGAATCGAGGCTAACCCGGAGAAGGTGCAGGCTATATTAGACATGGTATCCCCAACTTACCGGAACGAGGTCCAATCTCTTACAGGCAAGGTGGCCGCCCTGTCAAGGTTCATCTCCAGGCTGACGGACAAGTGTACTCCTTTCTTCAATCTGCTAAAAACCCAACACGTCGAGGTAATAGCCTGGACAGCTGAGCACGAGACTGCTTTTATTGGCTTGAAGGCGTACTTATCAGCGGTACCTCTACTTTACAAACCTGTTCCAGGAGAAATGCTCTACATATATCTGGCGGCATCTTCGACGGCTGTAAGCTCAGCTTTGATCCGGAAGGACTCCGATTGCGAGTACCCGGTGTACTATGCGGGGAAGGGGTACACTGGTGCAGAATCCAGGTACCCGGACATTGAAAAAATAGCACTGGCCCTCCTGGTATCGGCCCGGAAGTTAAGGCATTACTTCCAAGCACATTCAATCACCGTTTTCACTAATCACCCGCTGAGGCAGGTTTTGCAGAAACCGGAGACATCGGGCAGGTTAATTAAGTGGGCCATCGAGCTGGGAGAGTTCGATATCAAGTACCAACCCCGGACAGCTATCAAGGGCCAGGCAGCGGCAGATTTTATTTCTGAGGCGATTCCCTCCCATAACCCTTCCCGGGAATCATCTGAACCTCCAGCCCCGGATCCGCCTCCACCGGGCACTTGGCGATTATATGTTGATGGCGCATCCAACAAGAAAACAAGTGGAGCCGGTATCTTGCTCATTAGCCCGGACGATCAAGTGTACGAATACGCCCTCAAATTTGCCTTCAAGGCATCCAACAACACTGCAGAGTACGAGGCACTCATAGCAGGTCTGCAGATCGCCCGGGAACTAGGCGTGCAGCACCTTAGTATTTTCAGTGATTCCCAGTTAGTCGTAAACCAGGTCAGCGGTAACTTCGAGGCAAAAGAGCCCCACATGTCCTCTTACCAGGCTCTGGCTCGGGCATTAGTGCAGAGGTTCACCTCCTACATCTTTACCCAGATACCGAGGGCAGAAAACGACAAGGCAGACGCCCTTGCTAAGCTTGCATCAACTTCCCCAAGTCCTACCTATGGAGCCACTAAGGTCGAAATACTCGAGAGACCTAGCACCTCTAAAACGGTGTCAGAAATATTCGCTGTGGATCACACAGCTTCGTGGATGGACCCAATTTTGAAATACATGATCGACGGCCTGGCACCGGATGATAAGGTCGAGGCCAGAAGACTGCAGTTAAGGTCAGCTCGATACACGATCATGAATGGCAAGTTATACCGGAGAGGCCACTGCTTCCCCAGTCTGAGGTGTGTAACACCGGAGGAAGGTCACAAAATAATGAAGGACATACATGCTGGTGTATGCGGTAACCATGCCGGAGCCCGGTCTCTTGCACACAAGACCCTAAGGGCAGGATATTTCTGGCCAACCATGTCGGCCCTAGCCCAAACAATATCCAGTTCTTGCCACAAGTGCCAAATGTATGCAAATATCCCAAGGGCACCGCCCATTGCTCTCTCCATCCTCCTGGCACCGTGGCCGTTCTGTCAGTGGGGTTTGGACTTGATTGGTAAACTTCCCACTGCAGTGGGACAATTCAAATACGCCATAGTCGCTGTGGACTATCAAACAAAGTGGGTTGAAGCAGAACCTCTTGTCGCCATCACCACGGAAAAGGTAAAAAATTTCCTGTGGAAGAACATCTACTGCAAGTTTGGAGTCCCGGACACCATAATCACGGACAATGGTACCCAGTTTGACAATGATGAGTTGAGGGCTTACACAGAGAACCTGGGCACCAGGATTCTATATGCATCTCCGGCCCACCCCCAGACCAATGGTCAGGTCGAGGCTGTCAACAAGATTATCAAAAAGATACTGAAAAAGAAGCTCGACGATGCCAAGGGACTTTGGGCTGCTAAACTCCCGGAGGTGTTGTGGGCTATCAGGACCACGACAACAGAGGCCACCGGAGAGACCCCATTCTGCATGGCTTTCGGGACAGAAGCGGTACTCCCTATTGAAACACAGGTCCAGAGCCCCCGGATTGAATACTTCGACGCGGGTACCAACTCGGAAGGTCTACAACTCGATGCCGATTTACTAGAGGAACGAAGGGATGTGGCACACATGCATAACTTGGCTAACAAGCGGAGGATAGCTCGCTACTACGATGCCAAGGTACAATCCCGCACACTGAAGTTGGGGGACTGGGTCATGAAGCAGGTCTACCCAGAGCCCCGGGACTGGATCCATCCTGGACAGGCCCTTACGAGATCATTGAAGAGGTAGGCCCCGCAACCTTTTTCATCCGGGACATGGACGGAGTCGTATCTCGGCATCCATGGAATACCCAACGCCTGCGGTACTATTACAAGTAGCTCCGGGAGCATCTTGTCCTAGCTTTTGCTTTTTGGCCATACAGCTATGGCAAGCTACCCATCGGGTACTCATTCTGTATTTAACCACCATGTGGTATTTGAATGGAAAAATGAATTATTCAGACCATTTCTAGCATTTTTTTTACCTACTCCGGCCATGCCCGGACATAGCTATTGTCAGTTACTCTATTCCGGTAATAAGTGATGCAAGTAAGTGCTTAAGGTACAAAATCCTAGAAATTTTAATTCCTTTCCAATTCCCATTCAAATTCAAAAAATTTTAATCCACAAAAGCCTGGACTACCAAGCACAGGAATTACGCCATTGTTCAAGGCAAGGGTAACTTCTAAAAAAAAAAAAAAAAAGGAAACATATACAAAGAAAAGGGTATCCAGGTATTACTGCCCCCCACCGGTACTCTGGGATCCACCGGCACCAGACCTGGCCGCGGCATCCTTGTCTTTCTTCTTCTTCTCAAGAAGGCCCCGCCTGAATTTGGCCTCGTCCAGGTACCCGGCCGCCACCCATTCCTTGAACTTCATGATAACAGCTTTGTCTTGGGCAGCAGCCAGCATGGCAATGAGCTCTTCGGAGGCCTTGTACTCCTCTACAGCCTCGTGCTTCTCACCGGGAAGACGCTCCTCCAGGTAGTCTGCTTTCTCCTTCCAGGATATGGCAGACTCCGCAGCCTCTTTTTCGGAATCTCGGGCACTTTTCACCTCTTCCCGGGCCTCAGAGATTTCAGATTCAAGCTCCGCGATCCGCTGCTTGGCCGCGTCCATCTCGGCAACCAGGGGAATCAAAGACTCAACCTTCTTCTTCAAGGAGTCCCGCTCCTTCTCCAGCTTGGCCTTCTCGCCATGAAGAAACTTCACCTGCCCGGAGAGATTGCTAACGTCCTCCTTCAGTTGAGTATCTTCCTCGCTGGCATCCACCGCGTACACATTGAAGAGTGCCTGCAAGTGCACCGATTAAAATATATATATGGTAATAAAAGGCTACAAGGGTAAAGCAAACTCGTACCCGCATCATGGATTCCCGGGCAATGCGGCGATTCTCTTTGGGAGTATTGTCTTTGGCCCGCACCCGGTCGAGATCAATATCCTTCAGGTCACTAAGCATGGCCCGCACGAACTTCTCATCAGCAACCCCGTACTCACTCAGCAGCTGCTTGATGGGCTTTTTGGGGATTACCGGAAGAACGGGGGCGAACAGGGCAAGCGAAGGCGACGACTCGGGTACCGAGTGATCCTTCTTCTGTCTCTTGGCACCGGCTCCCTTAACGTCCCGGCCGGTGTACGTCACCTCGTGCTTCTCACCTCGGTGCCGATGCTTGTGAGATCTCTTCTTCTCACCCGGAAGCAAGGCCTCATCACTCCCAGTGGAGCGGGAGGAAATAGATACGGAGGCCGGCGCTTTCTCCTTTCCGGTATCAGCAATTGTAATGACGTCAGCAACTGACGGCTGTACGACTTGGGTCGCGGGAGCTTCAGGATCAGGTTCCCCGTATCCCGCATCAGTAAGCTCCAGCAGGGTCTCTTCAACGGACCGACCTGTAGTTTTCGACCCTAGGTCGACTTCGACGTGAAGGGCGTCTTCTCCCTGCCCCATCAGCATATCCATCAGCTGATTATCATCCATCTTGTCCTCCTCTTTGCCTTTCCGGGGTTTCCTCTTCGGTGCTTTCACTGCAATCAGTTCGAAGTTAGTCAAGGGAAAAGGATAGGGTGTCAAAAAAAAAAAAACACAAAAAAAAAAAAACCCTTTCAGCCTCACCGGGAAGCCATCCTAGTCCTAGCCTATAAAGTATAGAGTGCCGGATGAATCTATAAGAGCTCCTCTCCTTCTCACTCCAAACGGCATATACCTGGGCTATCCTCTTCCTTTCTACCTCAGACAAACTGTAGGCCTGGTCCCCGATGGCTTGGAAGGTACCGGTCAGCTGCCACTTCTTATTTTTGATTTGCCACCGGCCCCCGGCTAGAAACACTTTGTTCCTCCACCTTTTGCTCATCGAGGAAGGCATATCGGTAACTAGCGGTTCGTAGTCCCTAGCAGCAAATGTCACCGTACCCGCACAGGACAGCTTCCTCGAGTACAGGACCCTGTGCACCGCGCGGAATTCGTTTACGGAAGGCCACCCTTGTTGGCACAAGTCCCACATGGCCAACATACTGTATATTTGACGAATAGCATTCGGGGTCAACTGCCCCGGTGACAGGTTCAGCATTCGCAGCAGATACTGTAGGCACCGGGGCAGAGGTAGCGATAATCCTTGGTGGAACTGGTTCTCGTGCAGCGCCACCCACCCCGGGGCAGGATTTGCGGCCATCTCTCCATCCTTGAGAGGCCTAAGCTCCACTGTATCCGGTATTCCCCACTTCAGTCGCATGGCGATGATCTCCTTCATCGTCATGCTTCTCCGGGGTTCGTCGCATACGGTCCCGTCCGCAAGTGTATACCTAGGCTTCGGTATGCCCTCGGGAATTGCCACTGTGACTACCGGGGCCTCAGCCGACCCTCCCTCGCTCTCACCCTCGTCGGACTCCTCACTGCTCTCCGAGAACACCCCAGTCGAGGATCCGGTATTCTCTGCTAATTGACTTACTTGCGCTAAGTACCGATCGATGTCCACTTCAGCTTGCCTGGCGGAGGACTGGTACGACGATCCCGCATCCCCACCCTTGGTTTCTGATTCCATCCTAACTACGATACCGGGGACTTCAAACTCGATGTATCTGGAATCAGAAACACAAGGGTTAGCCTAGCCAGATCTAAGACCATGGTGAAGCGCGGATAATTCCCCACTTCAAACGAAAAACCCAGAAAAACCCAGAAAAACCCAGAAATTCAAGCAAAGTCCATAAACACCCAATCGGCTGTAGCAATCCCTACCCACTTACACATATTGCTTTTCTGAAAAACCCAGAAACGCAAACAAACAAAAACCCAGAAACGCAAACAAACTAAAACCCAGAAAAAAAACCCAGAAGCGCAGCACCAAAAAAAAAAAAAACAACCCAAGAAAAACAAAAAAAATCATGCCAAACGAAAAACACATTCTCTTACCTCTTTTCCTGCAGTCGCTAATCCGGCCAAGGCCTTCTCTGTGATAGCACCTCAAAGCTTTCGTCTTCACTCCTCACAACAACAGAAGCACACAGAGGGAAGGTGAAAAAGCAAACTCGCAAATTCTCAGAATTTTGGAAAAAGTGAGAAGGGAAACAGTCTGTTTCCCTCTTAAATTCAATCTCCAAAGCATCAGGGCCGTTGAAGACAAAAGGACCTCAACCGCAAGATCACTACACGTGTCCCACGTCTCGAAAACCGTCAGTGGAGGGGACGGGCATTTATTGCACTCAGTCTGCCCCATGTGGCTGACATGCACCGCCTACCCCATCGGGTACAACGAAGCCCCTCCTCTACCCCATTGGGTATCGGAGTCTCACTTCCTCTACCCCATCGGGTATCAGAGCCAAGTCTTCTCTGTACCCCATCGGGTATCGAAGACTCACATCCTCTACCCCATCGGGTATCAGAGCCAAGCCCCTCCTCTACCCCATTGGGTATCGGAGTCTCATTTCCTCTACCCCATCGGGTATCAGAGCCAAGTCCTCTCTGTACCCCATCGGGTATCGAAGTCTCACTCCCTCTACCCCATTGGGTATCGGAGTCTCATTTCCTCTACCCCATCGGGTATCAGAGCCAAGTCCTCTCTGTACCCCATCGGGTATCGAAGTCTCACTCCCTCTACCCCATTGGGTATCGGAGTCTCATTTCCTCTACCCCATCGGGTATCAGAGCCAAGTCCTCTCTGTACCCCATCGAGTATCGAAGTCTCACTCCCTCTACCCCATTGGGTACCGGAGTCTCACTCCCTCTACCCCATCGGGTATCAGAGCCAAGCCCTCTCTGTACCCCATCGGGTATCGGAGACTCACATCCTCTACCCCATTGGGTATCGGAGTCTCACTTCCTCTACCCCATCGGGTATCAGAGCCAAATCCTCTCTACCCCATTGGGTACCGGAGGCCCAACCCTCACCCTATCGCAGCGTGTAGATTAGCTACCTACTACGTAACCCGCTCAAGATATCCCTTGAACGGGAACTTGGGGGACTCCCTATAGGCACACTAGTGCCAAACTTCCGAGACAATAATAAGTCCCCACCCAAGAAACATCTTGAACGGGAACTTGGGGGACTTGTACATACTAGGGAAGTCTCAACTAAGTTTGGCACTATCTGCTGGGCCCATCGGTACTCCCATGTACTATGCCATGGGCCGGGTTCACGACCCACCATGGCGGGGCTCATTGGGGATGCCACCCCGGGCACCCAGGAGGACCCTGGGCAAGGTCAGCACAGCCCAATTATTTACACACAGGACTGATATGGCATCAGAAGAACAACTAGTGTCCCACATCGAAGATGGGGGAGACTTCCTTCACATGCTCGAGTATAAAGGCATTAGCACAACCACCTTTTACGGGTAATAACTCCTTTGTCTACTATTTACTTACTATACACCTATATTAGCTTCTCACTCAGGCATCGGAGAGGTGTAAACCGTCCGGTACGGTTTACCCCTCTAAGCGTGTGTTCTTGGTACAGGATTTAGGAGGTGCATCGGTACCCCAGGCGGTATAGCATTCTATGTGAGGTACCCGGAGAAAGCCACCAGAAACAGTGACTAATCTCAAAACACTAATCATGAGATGACAAATGCATTATACTTGAACTAGTCAAATTCCAATATAAGCATTCACTTCTTGAATTAGCATGTGAAGGTGGTAATGGAAAATTGCATAAAACATAGGATTCACATCAATATCATACAAGATTGGCTAGGGCTTTCAACCCTAGCCCCAACAAATTCACTACTCACTCATAACTAGATAAACAAACTTCAACATTCTAAGATACATCAAGAATAAAGAGTTAAGGAGTAAAGAGTGATTATTGATGATGCCAAAAGTGGTGGTGGAGATGGGTCTCCAAGCTCATGAGGTGGTGGATGTCTCCTTCTCCTTGCTCCAAGCTCTTGATGATGTGGGAATGGTGAAAGTAAGAGCAGCTAGTGATGATTTGTGGTGATGGAGGGTTATGAAAGTGTTGAGAAGATGAGTGTAGTGGTGGAAAAATGGAGGTTTTCTGCTGGAAAAAATGGTGGCCTTGCTTCAGAGATCAGAGAGAGAATGCAGATTCCTTCTAGCCCCCTTCCGTGAGTGAGAGAGAGATTGCAGCTGGATGGAGTTGAGTGAGTGGACTCCCCCCAATTCAGCCATCCATGTTCCCCTTGGTGTCAAAGTGTGCAAAAGTTGTCTACCACCTTGTCTCCCCACAAAGCTCCAAAGTGTGCAAGAGACAAAAGCACAATGTGTAGGGAAAATATCTGAATTTCAAGTGAGAGATTCACACAACTATGCTCCTCCATTGCTGGAGAAATGATCCTCCATGAGTGGCGGCTCGAGGAAAAGTTCACCGGAAAAGTCGCCGGAAATGCCGATTTGTAATTTTCTTCCAATCTCCGTGTCTTCTTTTCCTTGCTTCAAATCTCCGCATTTCAAGCCTCAAATAGTCATTTTATTATTAAAGCATGGATTCCTACAAATAAAAGGAAATGGATTAAAAAGAGTAAAATAGCCTGCAAGACAAATCAATTTCTAAGTTATGGGGCACAATTGCATAAGTAATTTATGATTCAACAACCACCTTGTCGATGCATCAACCAAAACCATGAAATATTTAAATGGTCCGCATGGTGGTTGGATAGGTCCACATATATCCCCTTGTAACCTTTGTAGAAAAAGGTTGGAGTCTTTTTCAGTCTTTGCATATGATGGTCTTATATTTAATTTTCCCAATGAGCAAGCTTGGCATAATGTGTTACTGTACACAAGATCCTTATTGGTAAGGGGATGCCCGTGGGATGAATTTAGGATACGGCGCATCATACTTTGACCTGGGTGTCCCAAACGGTCATGCCAAAGCAAGTAGTTGCTCGAATTGGTTAGCTTCTGGCTGGTTATGTGATTTGCCTCAATTGATCTAATGGTAGCCATGTAGAGACCACTCGAGAGGCATTTTAGCTTCTCCAATGTACGCTTCCGGCCATACAAATTGGAGGTTATGCAAAGATATTCCACTCCTTTTTCCTTAGTGGTTTCAACGTGATAACCGTTGGCTCGAATATCCTTAAAACTCAATAACGTTCTTCTGGAACGTGGATATTATAAGGCCTCATTAATGGTAGGTTCAGTACCATTGGACAACATATAGTGGGTTTTGCCATAACTCTCTATCAGGTTGGATTGGCCTGATACGGTTGTCACAGAGGTATGAATAGACAATAAGTTTGAAAAATATCTCCGATCTGGGAGTATGGTGTGCGTAATAGCACTTTTAACCAGACAACAAACTTCCCCACATAATATGTCTATTCATTTATTTAATTCAATGGATCACATGTATGAATAAGTTTATTGAATTAAATATATTCGAACATAACCACATTTCTATAATCCAAAATAATTGAAAACATAAATCACCAAAATCCGAAGATGTTTCATTCATTAAGATGAAATAGATATGGCACAAGGGGCCAATTATACCCATGTCTTCGAGTTCTAATCCTCGGTATGTTCAGTAACTGCCTGAAAATCCGTGATCTCTAGTGTGAAATCGATAGGAAATGACCTTTTAATAAAGTTGGTATTTCGAGTTCCGCGACCGGTGTAATACTCATCTATTGCTTAGGCTATCGCACAACAGGTGCGGGACCAGCAGTCAATTCCTCCACATTGATAACAAAGATCATGCTGATTCTGGTGGTAGCGGGCCGAACCAGTGTTCCTTTCAACTCGGGCTTGCTGAGTTATGGCATCATGGTTCCTACCACGTGGGCCTTGGCCACGTGGAGCCTGATTACATGGCCTCTTGGGCTTTGGCCAAGTGGCAAACGGTCATATAGGCTAATTTCGTTCTGCCAATCATGTCTTGCTTCAAGCAAGAAAATGGTCATTTGATGGTGAAAGTGCTCTTCTAGAGCGACCCAAAGAGTCTATATATCCTCTTCATCGGATACTCAACTTGGAGTGTTTTCTCCATATGTTTCCTTTGAAAATTATGGCACTCATATTAAAAGCCTCAATGACGACATTGTTAGCATTGATTGTTGATCTCATCTTCTTTGCAATCAGATGCATTTTCACATCTTGAGTTCACTTTAGATAGTTTCTTCTGGAGACCTCCAAAGCAACAAAGTCAAACATGTTGAGATTTGACATTTCTTACAGGAAAGGAACAAATAATATTAGTGCTTTGGGTAATATCATCCATAAGCAAGTAATGAGAACTTCAGGTTCTATAACATGGTATGAAAAATCGGATTAGACATGTAAAATCTACTGGTTTTATCGTGTGTAGTGAATTTATGAAGGAAACTTCAAGTTTCTTAAACGGCATTATCGAAACTTATCGAAACTACAAGTTCGATATATGTATGAACTACTGGTTCATTTAGAACTTCTAGTTCATTGGGTACCTGCATTTTCTACACATATATTCTAGTGCGAAAATTTAGACAAGTAACACAATAATATTGAATTGAGCAAATTGAAATAATCTCACAAATTGGATAAATAAAAATCACAAATCAATTGAGATATTAATTGCATGCTAGTAAAATAACATATTAATTATCACACAATTATGTAAATAAATGCTTCTGGCAATTAATTACACATTAAATATGGTGAATCTATTTACAATATCAAATCATTTTTCCTTTTATTTGATTCTGCTGGACCAAAGGAGTGGGCTTGATAGTGAAGCCTATCGGGCTTAGTCTGCGGGCTTGTGACCCGGCCTTTCATGCGTAATTCAAATGGTGTGTGAGGCCTGCTGGGCTGCTAGGTCCCGCAGAGGGAGAGTGGACCTGCTGGGCTCAAGCTGGTCTGTCAAGGAATGAAAAGTTATTACTCAACCCTTTTGGTAACTCCAATTAAATACGACCAGGTAAGAGTATGAGGTTTGGGTGGAGCGAGGCTCTCTTAAGTACACAGCCTCATTGTATCTTGCCTAGACATCGCATCGAATTGGGTGCGCCTACTTGGAAAGATTCATAACCTTTCAATGTTATCGAAACTACGGGTTCGATACGTGTGAACTTCTGGTTCAATATTTATGTATGAACTTTTAGTTCAATATTTATGTGTGAACTTTTGGTTCATTAAGTACCTGCATTCCGCACATATATATTCTAATGCAAAGAATTTAAGCGGGTAAAATATTTAAATTTAATATGAGCAGGTAACACCACAAAACATTATCATAATAAATAATGAAGCAAAGATGTATCATTATCACAAAGTCCAAACAAGTATATATAAATATTTGCCACAATATACATGAACTGAAGAAGTTGATAGCTAAATTAAAAGCTACTGATTTTCCTTTTTCTCATTCAATTATGCCAATTATAGTGCAAGAGAAATATGTGTCTCTCATAGAGGATTAGGTTAAACTAGATGCTTCAACAAAAGTCATAAATCATGACTGCAGTTCCTACTGAACAACAGTCGAAAGACGAACTGAAACACTAAGCAAAACTACCCAGAAAAATATGAAAATTTACAGAGATGTACTAAACACATAGGGACTCCAGCATACAAAATTTGGTGAGTTTTGGAGTTGATTTACTATTTCAAATAAATACTGGAACACAGAGAACAGAAGGTAAAATGAAACAGCAAAATCGGTTTTTGTTTGGAAAAACCTACTTGGTTGTAGAGCTGGTAGAGTGAAGTTGATTGAATGATGAACTGCCTCTTCTCTGCAACCCAAGAGTTATTCACCTCTCCTCTTGTCAATCTGCAATCCAAATCGTAGAGCTATTCGTGCAGATAACGTGTTGTAAAACGAACATAAAAATGTTTCAGAAAATGGAGAGAGCTTTGTTTCAAAGAACTTGAGAGAGAGAGAGAGTTTAGATGCAGAGAAGGAGTGTAGTCTCTCTATATTCATATTACATTGAAGTATAAATATGATTACAAAGGTAGAGCATACAGCTCACTGAATCATTAGCCCTAGTTGTAGATTGGTTGTCACTAGACATAATCATTCCGATCTAGATCTAGATCTGCACACAACTCATTACAACAACCTATTTACATGATATGGCCAACATAATAATTACAACATTGCTAATAATAATATATATAATGCTTCTACTTACTTGCTTGAGTCTTCTAATTTATGGCATGCTAGATTAGGACATGTTAACTTTCGTTCTTTACATAGAATGATTAATCTTGGTTTGCTACCAAAATGCACAATAGATGCTGCACATAAATGTGAAACTTGCACATAATTAAAATTTGCAAGGCAAACTTTTAAATCACTTTTTGGTAGATCAAATGGAGGTGTTGGGATTGATTCATAGTGACTTATGTGACTTTAAATCCACACCAACTCGTGGGGAAAAGAACTATTACGTTACTTTCATAGACGATTGCAGTAAGTACTGCTATGTTTATCTAATACATAGCAAAGATGAAGCTTTGAATATGTTTAAGACATATAAAGCTGAAGTTGAGAATCAACTCGATAAGAAAATTAAAATTCTACGATCAGATAGAGGAGGTGAATATGAGTCCAACACATTTGCAGAATTTTGCTCCTTACATGGCATTATTCATCAAACAACTGCACCATATTCCCCGCAACAAAATGGAGTTGCTGAAAGAAAGAACAGAACATTTAAAGATATGATAAACTCCATGTTAAATAGCTCTGGACTTCCTCACAATTTGTGGGGTGAAGCATTACTTACTGCTAATGCAATCTTGAATAAAATCCCACACAAGGGAACTAACAAGTCTCCATATGAAATATGGAAAGGAAGAATACCTACGTATAAAACATTAAAAGTGTGGGGGTGCCTTGCTAAGGTTCAAATTCCTTTACCAAAGAGGAGCAAATTAGGACCAAAAACAATTGACTGTGTGTTTATTGGATTTTCCAATAATAGTGCAGCATATAGATTCTTAGTATTTAAATCAGAAGTGATTGATATACATGTAAATACTATTATAGAATCTATGGATGCAGAGTTTTTTGAAGATATATTTCCATACAAAACTAGAGTATCTTCAAATAAAAGAAAACATGATTCAAGTCATATTGATAATGCTACATCATCTGGTGTCCAAGGAAATGACCTGGAACCAAATGCTATCAATAATGACGATCAAGAAGCAGGCTTTCCTTGAGTAAGAGAATCAAAATTGCCAAGGACTTTGGATCCGAATTTCTTACTTATATAATTGAGTCGGAACCACAAACATACAAAAATGCAATGACATCTCTAGATGCTCCTTTTTGGAAGGAAGCAATTAATAGTGAAGTTGAATCCATTTTGCAAAACAACACTTGGGAATTGGTTGACTTACCTCCTGGTAATAAACCAATTGGATATAAATGGATTTTCAAAAAGAAATTGAAACCAGATGGTACCATATATAGACAAGTATAAAGCTCGTCTAGTTGCAAAAGGATATCGTCAAAAAGAAGGGTTGGATTTCTTTGACACTTATTCACCGGTCACAAGAATTACATCTATAAGGATGCTAATTGCAATTGCATCGGTGTACAATCTGGAAATTCACCAAATGGATGTGAAGACTGCATTTTTAAATGGTGAATTAGATGAAGAAATATATATGGAACAACCAGAAGGGTTTGTGGTAAAAGGTCAAGAAAAGAAGGTTTGTAGACTTGTTAAATCCTTATATGGACTTAAACAAGCTCCCAAACAATGGCATGAAAAGTTTGATCACACAATGACTACACATGGTTTTAAGATCAATGAATGTGACAAATGTGTTTACATAAAGAATTTTAAAAATTCTTGTGTCATTATATGTTTATATGTAGATGACATGCTCATCTTGGGATCCAACTTAGATGTCATAAATTCCACAAAGAAAATGTTGAACTCTAAGTTTGATATGAAAGATATGGGAAGAGTTGATGTGATTCTTGGCATTTGCATTCAAAGGAGTGCAAATGGATATGTTTTAACTCAATCCCACTATGTGGAAAAAGTACTCAAGAAATTTGGTCACTTTGATAGCAATCCTGCCGTAACTCCTTTTGATGCCAACTGCAAGTTAAAGAAAAATGTTGGTGAAGGTGTATCACAATTGGAGTATTCCCAAGTAATTGGATGTTTAATGTACATTATGAATAGTACTAGGCCGGATATAGCTTATTCCATAAGTAGGCTTAGTAGATACACCAACAATCCTGGAAAAGATCATTGGGAGGCTTTAATAAGAGTACTAAGGTACTTAAAGTATACCATTGATTATGGGTTGCACTACACAAGATACCCTCCTATATTGGAAGGCTATACTGATGCTAATTGGATTTCAGATTGCAACGAATCTAAATCCACAAGTGGATATGTCTTCACTCTAGGAGGAGCAACAGTATCTTAGAAATCATCAAAGCAAACTTGTATAGCACGATCTACAATGGAATCTGAATTTATAGCGGAAGAAGCAGAATGGCTTCGCAATTTCTTAGATAACATTCCATTGTGGCCTAAGCCTCTTACAGCTATTTTCATACATTGTGACTGCATGTCAGCAATAGCTAGAGCAAAAAGCCATATATATAATGGTAAATCGAGGCACATAAGACGTAGGCATAATACAATTAAGGAAATGCTCAAAAATGGAACTATTTTGATTGACTATGTTAAATCAAAAGAGAATATTCCAGATCCTCTTACAAAGGGTATACCTAGAGAGCAAGTAAAGTATACATCGAGGGGAATGGGTTTAAAGCCAATTCAATGAATCAAACTTGGCGGAAACCTAACCTAGTTGATTGGAGATCCCATGGTCTAGGTTCAATAGGCAAACTAGTTGAGTGAGATTCAAAACTTTGAACACACAACATAACTCATTCCTAAGATGGAAAAGTGTGTTACCTGTGACGAAGTGAAAGGTTGAATTCAATATTCTTAATGACACTAATCTCTTACATTTCAAGAGGAATATAGCAGGATATTCATAAATTAGGTGTCACCTATACGAGAGTAAATGTGGGGTCGCATTTATGAGAATTACATGGTTAAATTCTCTAAAGCTCTCATGAATCCAAGATTTGTTCAGGACCAAAAAGAACACAAACGTATGAACTGAAAAGTGTCGGAAGTGATACGTGTGATGCTTGTTGTCTTGGCCTACTACAACGGTGAACAGTTCAAGATTTTATATCCACTGCGTCACCAAGTACGTCCGATAAGTATTCACTAAGGTAGGTTCAAGTCCAAAAGACACCTCTCCCGATGCGTATCAATTCCAAGTTTCTCTCGAAATGTTTCATCATTCGTACAATTCTACCATATTTCCTTATTTTCATGTTTCTATTCAAATGTCGGGGACTGTTGGAGTTTGAATAGAGATCTGTCTCAAAGGGATCCGTCTAAGATTTTCTTCCTCACTCGGATCCGTCTCAAGGGGAAGTACCTCTCCAAGATTTGTCTAGAAGAGATTTCTCCGTCTCAGGTAATATCCCTTTCTCCAAGATCTGACTGGAGGAGATTTCACCTCACTTGAATCTTCCTCAAAGAGATTTCTTCTCACTCGGATTTAGCTCAAGGAGATTTCCAAACGCTGCTGGATATAACGTTGCTGGATATCTAAGTCAGTTATATTAGAGTTTGAATAGAATTTCAGTTTTTGTAATTTGAAATCAAAAGGACAAGTTTGATCAACTTACCTTTTGAGTTTGAACTAAAGAGGTTAATGAAAGGATAAGTCTAAACAACTTACCTCTTCAATTTAAACTGAAGTGGTGTCTCAAACTTTATATAAGCCCAACAGGCCTTCCTCTCCACACAACACAACAACGTATTTCCTTCCTTTCTTTCAGAGAGAAAAAACACTGAGTACCTTTGCTAGAATTCAAGGTCTGGTGCTAGGCTCTTGGATTATCGATAGTTGTATCCTGGTAGTCAGAAGCCTAACGAACTACAAGCACTAAGTAGGGGTGAAATTTTGTCTAAAGGACATTGCCAATCTGCAAGCCTCTATCGAATCACTAGTCAGTTCTCTTGCAATTACAATTCCTTTATCTCAGATACATGTTGTGTATTGTAATCTATATACTATTGTATACATTATTGCTGTAATTACTTATAATTGTTGTAGAAACGTATTTTCAATTCATTGATACAAATCCAACACTACCCAGATCTTCATCATATTCAGCGGCACTTCCTCCACCAGACTAAATCCATCGTATTCTCCCACCACCAAGATGGTATTACGATAGAACCAAGGGCCTCCATGCAAAATTCGATTACGGACAACCTCATTCTCAAACTGAAACACAAACTGATCCCCTACATCCTGAATCGTAAGACCCGATCTGAGATGCCAGATAGTGGGGATGGTACCTTTGAATCCCGACATCTTTGCTTTCGGCGCCAACAATCGACCAACCATATACCAAAGGCCATCCTGAAACGCATCAGCCCTTGCAGCCCCCAACGCCACCAGGGGCAAATCCGCATGGATCAGTGCCGCCTCAGTTTCGTGCCCAATATCCGCCATCGAATAGAGACAGGTAAGATGGAGAAAGATGAGTTTTTGAAGTTTTTATCGATGTAGAGTTACAACGAGAAACCCTAGTAGAAACGGCTAGGTCAAGAAAAAATAATATCGCTATGGGAATTTTTGCTAGTTTAATCTTTTGACTTCATCTCAACCTCTATATATAGTGACCGACTGACATATAATATATATATAGAAAAAATATCTTATATTTCTCCTATTTTGGTGAAATTTCTCCAATATCATTAAATTATCCTCATGTCAGATTTTTGAGATATATTCTAATAAAATAAAGAAATATAAGTAAATTTGACAAGAGAAAAAAAAAATCAAACGTAACTTAATTATTCACAGAGAAACATATATGATGGAGGTTTTTTTTTTTTTTTTTTTTTTTTTTTTCTAATAATGAGAGTGAGAGAAGAGGAATGATCCTCTCTATCAATCCATGAGCTGAAAGGAAAAAAGAATACAAAAGAGGGGGACCAAAAACCAAAACCTCCCAATCTAAAATACATGCATAATGAAATACGAAAATGAAATTGAGGAAGACCCAATTGATCATTCCTATAATGCAAAAGGATAAATGAAGGAGGTGAATCCCACCACACCATTCCAGAAGAAGACGAGCTATAGTTTGATAAAAGCCTAAAACATTTGCAACTCTATTCTCTTCAGGGAAGATGTGAGAAGACCGAAATTCATCATAGAGATTTTGAACAAACAATTATTCCACTGAATAGAAGATTCCACGGCACAAGAAAAGGATTACGAAAATAATGATGGCTTAAGGACGATTTCTAGTCAGGGATGGCTTAATAGATCCCCTTAAAGGAGACTTGGGTGAGAAGAAACCCTCTCAAGGCAAATCGAAGTGAGGAGAAAATCCCCTCAAACTGAATTTGGGTGAGTAGAAATCCCCTCAAGGTGAATCTGGTGAGAAAAAATTCCTCAATGTGAATCTGAGTGAGGGGAAATCATGATAAAGCAATTTCAGTTAAAGAAAACAAATCTGATTGAACTATGTTTCAAAAAGTAAGTCACGCACCATATCTTTCTCAATTATATGAACTGACCTCAATTATATAAAAGTCTTTCTCAATTATATGAACTAACCTCAATTATATAAAAGTTTCACAAAGAAAGAGAGACATGATGGATGTTTCCAACATTGAAAATTTTTGTATAAGTTGCCAGCATTGCTTATACTATTGTAAGTTGTCACCTGTATTCATTTTCTCTTCCTGAGAGCTCCTAACAATAAACCCTAGTGAATTGGGTTGTCTAGATGTACTAGCACTAAACCCATCCTGAATGAAATTCCTTTCTTTAGTTTCAAAGAACCCAAAATAATATTTTCATTTGGAATTTCAACTCTCATTTGCTACTTGGTGATTACCTTCACATCTCATTTACTCGTTTAATCATTTAGTTGGTGATTACTCATTTTATCATCATCAGGATCAAGCTTGCAAGATCGATCAATCTCTGCTGTCTGATCAAGCTCCAGATTCGTTGTGCACCGCTGATCTTCAAACCTTGATCTTTCACTCCACACGCAAAATCGTCCTTCAAGGCGGGTATGGGCGTGATCTAGAAGAGGAGGAGATTCCAGAACTGGGAAGGATGGCCGAGGAGTCGCTGGAAAATGGAAAATCCGACCTAGTTAATCAGCTGCCACTGTTTCGACTTTCGATCTCTGTCTGAGGCGCTCTACCGGTGAAACTTCTGCCAGGGATCGACGAAGGAGGGCTGGACAAGTCGATCTGGGCCGGGTTCGCAGTCGTACATCGCCGGAAAATGGTGATGGATCCTGGTCGGGTTGGCTGGACTTTGTCGGGTCTGAGGAGAGAGAACAGAGAGAAGCCGGGGGAGGAAAATGGAAAAATAGGAAATTCTGGGATTTATGAAAAAAATCTCTGAATTTTTCCTATTTATAGAATTTTCTCCAATCTTCAATCGCAAATAACTTTCTCACACGAACTCCGATTGACGCGTGCCGCATGTCCACGAACTTGTATCGATGCGCTCTACGACTTTCGTGAAGGAAGTTTTTGGAGAATCCCAATGTATAAAAAGTCAACCTTTGCGCCGTCCGCCCCCCCCCCCCAGTAATGTCGTACATAAGGGCATCCAGTATCAAATCTGGAGCGTTTACAAACCACTCAAGTTGAACATTTGATTCAAAGCTAAAACCTGCCAACCTATGAGCTACAACATTAGCTTGTCTAGGGGCAAATGTAATACACATATCAACACTAGAGTCCAGCAGACTTTTAACATCAGCTATCAAGGCTCGCAAACGAGATAAATCACAACTCAACAAGTTAAGGGCCTGTACAGCCATCAAGCAGTCAGTCTCTACCATAGCATTAGTAACATCCATGGCTTGCAGCAATTCTAAACCATTCCTTAAGGCCAACAACTCGGCATGTAATGGAGAGCTTACAAAGTTCATTCAACGCAAAAAGGCAGCAAGAAACTGACCTTGAGCATTGCGGAGAACTCCACCTGTACCTCCAAATTGTACATTCGGTAGAAAAGCACCATCCACATTCAATTTCAAAGTCTCTCCCGTAGGGGCTATCCACAGTTTATTGGCATTCTGTCTAGCAGATATGGACTTATGGAGAGGTTTATTAGCCTGCAAATATTCCTCATACCAGACCATAGGTGATGCCACTAAACTCTGACTAGTTTGAGATCGATTCCTCCAGAATTTATCATTCCGGTTTTTCCAAAAGCTTCATAACAAAATCAACAACTTATCAAATACACTACACTAGTAGAGAGAATAGAAGCTCAGTCCAAAAGCCACTCCTTCCAAGACAGGGAGGATGATGGAAAGGAGAATGGAGGAGCACCCAGAATATCTTTGGCAATACTACATTCTTGAAATACATGTTCAAGAGTTTCCATGGATTCAGAGCAAACACAACAGTTTAATTCACCTGAATAGCCTTTAGATGTCAATGCAGTTCGAGTAGGAAGCAAGTTGTGAGCAGCTCTCCAACAGAAAATGGCCACTTTGTTTGGAACATTGGCTCTCCACAAAGCATTCCAAAGCTGTGCATAAGGATCACCAAGAGAAGTTGAAGCAAACACATTACCAATAGAAAAGTCACGAGCAATGACATAGGCTGACTTGACCGAAAAGAAACCACCTTTATCCAGTTTTCATGCAGCTCTATCAATCCCACACGTCTGCTCAATGGAATAGACAAAACCTGGGAAGCAATATTAGGATCAAAGCAAGCATGAACAGTAGGGATATCCCAGGTATAGTCTTGCATGTTAATCAAATCAGAGACCAATTCAAACATTGTATCTGTCGGTTTCTCTAGGGAATGAGATGATACATTAGGTATCCAATCATCCTCCGAGATCTTCACCAACCTATCATTCCCAATCCTCCAAAATAAACCAGCTTGTAACACCGATCGAGCTTCCATTATACTTCTCCATGAATAAGATGGTCTGGCATCCATGTCAGTAGTAAGAAAAGAGCCCCATGGATGATACACAGCTTTAAAACAACTAGTGAATCTAGATTTGAGAGAAGCCGCAAACCTTGTTTAGCTAGCATAGGCAAATTATGAGCATGGAGATGCTTAAACCCCATGCCACCAGCATCTTTAGGGACACACATCCTTTCCCAGGACTGCCAATGTATCTTCCTCTTCTCATCTGTACTTCCCCAAAAAAATTGAGAACAAAGTTGTTGAAGGTCATCGCACAAAGACTTGGGTAGTAAGTAGCAGTTCATAACATAATTAGGTAGAGTTTGAGCCACAACTTTTATTAATAACTCCTTACCACCTGTACTGAGGATCCTGGATCGCCAATTGATTAGCTTTTTGGTAAGTCATTCTTTCAGATAAGCAAAAATAGCCTTCTTATTGTGACCTACATGAATGGGAAGTCCCAAGTACAAGCCATGTTCCTTGACGCATGTCACACCAAGAATCGAAGAAAGATTATTTCTAACTTCTCGGCTGACATTACCACTAAAAACGACGCTGGACTTTTGCAAATTGATCATCTGTCCGAAAGCCCTAGCATAGATAGCTAACAAGTTCTTGAAAGCTTGACATTCTCTAACAGAAGCTTCCCCGAAAAGAAAGCTATCATCAGCAAAGAGTAAGTGATGAATTACAGGAGCAGTTGGGGACAATAGTAAGCCTTTGGTAGTACCATTCTGAACAGAAGAAGAAATTAATGAGGAAAGAACTTCCGCGCACAAAATAAAGAGGTAAGGTGACAAAGGGTCACCCTACCGAATACTTCGTGTTGGCAAAATGAAGCCCATTGGGTTACCATTCATAAGAATAGAATAACTTACCGATTTAACAGTAGCTAGCACAAGATCCACCCATCTTCTACAAAATCCAAGTTTGAGTAAAACTGCTTCCACATACTGCCATTCTAACCTATCATAGGCTTTTGAGATGTCAAGTTTCAGGGAGAAGAAGCCCTTAGACTGCCTTTTAAGTTTCTTCATGAAGTCTACTTCTGTAGCCACTAAAGTATTATCTGAGATGAGTCTTCTGGGAACAAAGGCACTTTGGAGTGGAGAGACAATCTGAGGAAGAATTCTTTTCAACCTGTTAGCCAAAACCTTAGAGGCAATCTTGTACACAACATTTTATAGTGCAATGGGTCTTAAATCAGATGGTAACTTTGGCTTTTTGATTTTCGAAATAAGCGTCAAATGAGTGAAATTAGATTCCTGCGCAGCCTGACCTGTAAGAAGCACTGCCCTAACAGTCATGCAAACATCATGTCCAACAACATTCCAGAATTTCTGAAAAAAAAAAAAACAAGGAGACATACCATCAGGACCGGGAGATTTTGAAGGATGCATTTGGAATAACGCCTTATTTATTTCAGAATCTGTATAAGGAGCTAAGAGATCAGCATTCATCTCATCAGTAATTTTGGTTTGCATGGAGTCAAGAATAAGAGCCTGGGCCTCACTATCCACATGCTCAGAGTGAAAGATATTATCATAGTAATTAATAAGAATGTCAGCCACCTCATTAGGTTGAGATGTCCACTGCCCAAGGTCATTAACCAAACCCTTCACTCTGTTCTGACATCCCCGATTAGATGCTCTTCTATGAAAGAAAGAGGTGTTACGATCACCTTCTCGTAGCCATTGAATCCGGGATCGTTGACGCCAATAAGTCTTGTTAAGGGAGAGTAACTCATTCAATCTAAACTAAAGTGCCTTCTATTCCTCAAAGTGAGTTACCTCATAATCCGTCCTCATAAGATCATCTAATTTGCCCTGAATGAGCTTCATCTCAGTTTGACGTTGTTGGAATACACCAGAATGCCAACGTTGTAAAAGATCACCAGTATGCTTGATTTTCCGACCAACTTGATCCATGAGATCACCGGTTACTGGAATCATCCAACCCTGTGCGATCACATTATCACAACTAGTATGCTGCAACCACATATCTTCAAAGCGGGATCGCTTTGGGGTCCTAATTAAGGAGACCGGTTCTGGATTCAATTCAATGAGAAGAGGACAGTGATCTGATCTGCTCAAGGGCAACGTAATAACTCTAGAGAAGGGATATAATTCCCTCCAATGCACGTTCTGACAAGCCCGATCAAGCCTCTCTTTGGTGAATCGATTGGACCAAGTATATCGAGAACCAACAAATCCCATATCCATCAGATCACAGTCCACTTAGGCCTGCCGAAAACGGTTCATCTGAGCTGCATTCCTTGGTAGACGGCCAGACTTGTCTGCAAGGCAGAGAATCTCATTGAAGTCCCCTGCTACAATCCGAGGCATGTTAACCTGGGCAACTAGGGTTCGCAGAAGGTTCCAGGTAGTCATACGATCTGCAGTAGCAGCTACTCCATACACCCCTGTAAATCGAAAAACTCCTTCTGAACCAATAGTACCAACTTCAACATCAATATCAATATGATTAGAGGAGTAGTTCCAGAGTCGCACTGGGATTTCATTGAACCAGAAAAAAGCGAGACCACGACAATCGTCACTACAAGGGGAACAGATGACGCCACTGAATCCCAGATTTCTCCTGACATCAGAAAGAAGGTCTGGTGAAGCTAGCGTTTCGGAAAGGAAGATAATACCCGGGTTGCGCTGGCGAACAAGATTGACAAGGGCATCCTGAGTCTCTGTGTTGTTGAGGCCCTTGCAGTTCCAAACGAGGATCTTGAAGGGCAACATGGAGGAAGGACGACAGAGATTGTCGTCTGAAGGAAGATCGGAAGAGTCGATCTAGGGTTTGCTAGGGTTTACTAGGGTCAAGAGGGAAACTCTCTCTCACAATATTTTTTACCACATTTGGAGTGTTTTGAAGTGTTTTTGTGCCCCCCTTAAAACCATATTTTTCGAATAAATATTCGTCCGAAACACTTCCGCCTCATCCATGAACCACGAAATCGTCCAACAACCACTAATTAAATTCTGAAAAATCTTGGAAAAATAATAATGAATTTCCGGGGTACTATAGGGAAGGAGAATCTAATTTAAGTTTTTGCACTTAGCTTATTTACTATGCAAATGCTTGGTCATAGTATAGTAGACTGGCTTATAGTGAGCATTGGATGTCTAACGAGTAGACCTATCCCTATGTACCACATTTTCATGTTATGTTTATAGATGACAGTGAAAGGGTATGTAATGGTCATTCTGACTTAAGAATCAATGAACACTACAAGAGAAAATGTCATCGGCGACAACTCAAAGTTGTCATAAAAAGTCTAAATTTCTTCCTGAATTAAAAATGCGACGACTTTGTGTTGTCGCAACCAGTTGTCGCTTTATGTGTTTTACTGATTGTCAAAAGCGATGAAATTATACGGTTGTGGCTTTTTCAATATGCGACGCATTTGGTTCCTCGCATATAACATATTGTGAGACACACAAGTGTGTTACTAAAAACTATATGCGAGACTTTATATTTGTTGCTATTTTTAATATATGAGACTTCGTTTACATCACATATTCCATATGCATGGCTTGGATGTTTGTTACATTTTCAATAAGCAACGGAATTTGTTCCTCGCGTATGACATATTGCGAGACAAGTGAGTGCGTTACAGAATGCTATAAGTGAGACTTTATGTTTGTTACAATTTCTAATATACGAGACCTCGTTTACGTTGCATATTCTGTCTGTGAGGCTTATATATTTGATCAAAAATTTATATGCGGGACTTTTTTTTGTTGCAAAAAGAAACTGCGAGGTTTCATTTTTGTTGCATATATTAATATGTGACACATATGTATTTATTGTAGAAACTTATAAGCGAGGCTTCTTGTTTCTCTCATATAATTTCGTCAAGGAACTAATTGCGTCACATATTGAAAAAATGACAACCCTGTAATTTCGTCGCTTTTGACAATCAGTAAAACATATAAGGCGATAACTGGTTGAGACAACCCAAAGTCGTCGCATTTTCAATAGAGTTTACAATACCCAAAAATAATAATAGCTAATAAAAAAAAAATTGTTTGCCAAGACTAGCTAAATCCTAAACCAAAAATTAATAAAAATGACTTTATGAACCACAAGTCTTCCTCCAAATCCTCTGTTTCTGAATTATCTCCATTGTTTTGGACACCGCCTTCATCTATTCTAAAGACATCATCTTCTTCACTGTTGGGTATTACGATGTTCATGTCAATGTTTTCTGTATCAGCAAAGCAGCCTTGGCTATTCATCAGGAACTTCTTCAACATTGTCATTAGCTGTGCATTTTGTGATCGCATAGTGTCCACAGTTGATTCAAGCTTCTTCACTTTATCTTGCATTACATTCATCTCAGAACTCACAGCTATTGAATGTACCGTTTTGGTGGATGTGTTTGATCCTAAACACCTTCAATCTGCAATTCCACAAAAAAGAAAGGCAAAAATACCAACCAAGTCATTAAAGGAGAAGGACGCTCATAACAAGGAAAATGAAACTTGAAAAACAGGTGTTTGGCTCCAAAACCAGTTGGCGTACAAACTGTCTCTTTTGAGCGTGTGACTGCGCGGGCGTGCCAGCACCGTGGGGTGCAGTCGTCGGGGGAGTCCCTTGACCAGACTTCTTCTTCAAGCATTGCGGACGAGGAGAACACCAACCTCGTCACAAGGCTATTTTCTCTGCCTTCCGGAAAAGGACTTCTTGCCTTACTGATAAGGGCTTTGGTTGTGATCTCTTCGCGTCACCGAATCGATACTCAACGTTGTAGGTTGAGCAGAGCAATCACTGGGAAGTTTGGAGAAAGCACGGGTTTTGCTAAAGCGTGACTTTAGCTTCGCTGGGTTGCGAGGGCGTTACCCTTGCTTCGCTGGTAGTATCGGTGGCAGTAGCACTAACAGTCGGCTCCTGGGGAGACTAGGACTAAAAGTACGGTCGCCGGGTTTCAACTAGGTTGAAGGTTTGCTCCGGGGAGGCTTGATAATCTGTGCGATTAGTTGATTGAGAGAGTTTTTTTTGATACGTCCCTAAAACCTAGTATTTATACCTAGAGTTTCGACTGTTCCTTGCCATAGAAGGATTATTGATTGAAGTTTCCTATTCAATCTCCGCTACTTGACTCCAATAAGGGCTCGTTTTCCTTATGGACCTTGGAATGGATGAAGCTGTAACCCAAACCCAAGTAGGCTTATTTTTGGGCCGCAGGTATCGGCCCGCTATGCTAAATCCACTAAAGGATCTTGCCAAAATTACTTTTGGGCTTAAACATTGCCCCCCAGGCCCGCGAAAATGTAACTGATTGAAGGGGACTAAAACGACACGTCTACTGACCGAAACGAGGCCATTAATGAGGGTTGCGTCCATTCGCTTTGCAAAACGTCTTTTCGTCGCATCGTTTCCCTCACAAAATCTCTTATTTAAATCCCGCAGCCACTTCAAACCTGTCACATCAGAAACTCTTTTAGTCTCCTAAACCCAGAAACCCTCCTATTCCAAGCACCTTTCTCACAGAAACCCAGAAATGGCTCCCCCAAAGAAGATAGTCAACGATCAAGAGGAAGAACTCAATGATAAGGCCGCCCATACATGGGGAACCAGCATCGGTGCCTGTTGTCACATTCATACCACCGTTTAGAGACCTCTGCTTCTCAGGCTTCCAAATCGTCATGTCGGACTGGGTCCAGCGCCGCGAGATTCCATCCCCGCCGACGCTATTGCCCTCTACGGCCTACCTATTCGTCGACCCATTCCGGTCCTCCGAAGGACCCCTGGAGACTTCAGCAGTTGGGGTGCACAAAAACATAGAGCGAAAATAGGGCATTGGCCATCCTCGATCAGCTCAGCGGAGCTTTCTTGGTATCGCGAAGCGCGAGCGCGAGATCTGGCTCGCTGGAACGCGGCAGGTATTACCCATACTATTGATTTATGCTTTCGCCTCCCGCGCGGTGGCAATCATTCGCCACTCACCGCCTTTCTCTGTTTCTGGAATACCGCCACCAATACTTTTGACTTTCGATTTGGCCAAATGAGTATCACATTGTCGGATATTCTCACCATCACTAGCTTACCCATCGATGGCGAGCCCTATCTGCACAGCCAATTCGACTCTGTCAACTTTGCTTCAACCATGGCCCAAACCGACCGCAGCACTCATAGCGGCTCCTATCTGCAATGACTGGCTTATTACCGCAAAGAGCACAATGCGACTGGTGGGATCGCCTTTCTGGAGTACTGGCTCTACAAGTTCATCTTCTGCACCTCTGCCAACAAACCCACTGGTGCTTGGACTTTCCTGGCCACGGCCCTCTACAATGGTCGCCGCGTAGGACTCGGACAACCAGTGTTGGGTGCCCTCTACCGCACTCTATACCAGGCCACCATGCATCCTTTCGAGACTAGCATCTCTGGCCCTTTTTGGATCCTTGATTTCTGGATTCAAACTGTTAATGTCTAAAAGTTCGGCGGTAGCTGAACCTTTATTAACGCTGATCCGGAGGGCGGATCGATACTTGTGACGTTCTCAAAGCCTCCGCTACCTGTCAAGTAAAATACAAAGGGCGTCAGAGGGAGACCGCGTTGGGCGGTCTTCAACTCTCCGATGCCTAAGTTAGTCAATGTATTTATGTTGACAAAGTAACAGTAGGTAAGTATTGAATGCGTAATTAATGAGGAGAGAGGAGAGAACCTTTTATAGGTGAGGAAGAGGTTGATCTTCTCTTTGTTTTCGATGTGGGACTGATGTGCTTCAGTCCCCAGCTCTGGGAGCTTCTGATGCTACCTTGGCGCGGCGCGTGGCGGCGCGTTGGTGGTGATCTGGGGGTGATCCGCCGCCGAGGTTGTAGCCCGCCTGGCGGTGTGTTTGCATGTCATTCCTTTGGTTGGAATTAGTACCTTTGGCGGTCGAATGAGCGTGGCCCATTATAGCTAATTATGCTTGCAAATGTACATGTATGTACAAGTCCCCAAATTCCCCAGTCAAGGAGGGCAATCTTGGTTGGGGAGCTGTTCGGCGGTTCGAAGCGTTTTCATTCGCTAGGCTTGCAAGAGCATAATTAGCGTCAGTGCGTTGTCAACCATGGATTTTACTGAGCAAACGCTTTATACCCTTTCGGGTGGGCCTCTGCTAGGCCCCCCAGGGAGTCCCCCACTCCCCGGCTAAGATAGACCTCCGGATGGTCTGTAAATTGTTTGTTGAGGGGGAGCTGCGCGGAGCAGAGGGTGTTGGGTAGCGAGCCCAATCTTTAGCACCCAAGTGACGGGGGTCAACGTGCCTGATCAGAGCCGTCGTAGACTGTTGACACAAGTCCCCGTGTCCCGTAGGGACCGTCTGACGGTAACGCCGCGTGGCGGTCGTTGTCAGAGTGAGGCGTGGCCTCGGGATCCGCCGCTGGCGGAAGTCCCCCGCTGATTGGAGCAGGAAGCAGCGTCCAGTAGACATGCCTGGCGGTATTTTATTGAGCGATACTGCACTGAACAAAGTACGCGGCCTGCAAGATGATAAGGGGCTCCGCTAGAGGTGTGTAGCGGAAGATGCCCCGCTTGCAAGATGTCAAGGGAGAAGTTCCGCTGGCAGGGTTTCGCTCAGCGGAGACTTCGTCACTTGGAAAATGACAAGGGAGAAGTTCCGCTGGCGGGGTTTCGCTCAGCGGAGACTTCGTCACTTAGAAAATGACAAGGGAGAAGTTCCGCTGGCGGGGTGTCGCTCAGCGGAGACTTCGTCACTTAGAAAATGACAAGGGAGAAGTTCCGCTGGCGGGGTTTCGCTCAGCGGAGACTTCGTCACTTGGAAAATGACAAGGGAGAAGTTCCGCTGGCGGGGTTTCGCTCAGCGGAGACTTCGTCACTTGAAAAATGACAAGGGAGAAGTTCCGCTGGCGGGGTTTCGCTCAGCGGAGACTTCGCCACTTGGAAGATGACAAGGGAGAAGTTCCGCTGGCGGGGTGTCGCTCAGCGGAGACTTCGTCACTTAGAAAATGACAAGGGAGAAGTTCCGCTGGCGGGGTTTCGCTCAGCGGAGACTTCGCCACTTGGAAGATGACAAGGGAGAAGTTCCGCTGGCGGGGTTTCGCTCAGCGGAGACCTCGTCACTTAGAAAATGACAAGAGAGAAGTTCCGCTGGCGGGGTTTCGCTCAGCGGAGACTTCGTCACTTGGAAAATGACAAGGGAGAAGTTCCGCTGGCGGGGTTTCGCTCAGCGGAGACTTCGTCACTTGAAAAATGACAAGGGAGAAGTTCCGCTGGCGGGGTTTCGCTCAGCAGAGACTTCGCCACTTGGAAGATGACAAGGGAGAAGTTCCGCTGGCGGGGTTTCGCTCAGCGGAGACTTCGGACGGTTGGGGAATCCATCGCAAGTGGTTACTTCCACCAGACGCTTCGTCTGGTGGTGGTTAACACGTGTCCAACCCGTAGAGGGTTAGCGTGTGGAGGTCTGACTCCTAAGCCTAGCCGTCTTCTCGCCATTAATGATGGTAATCATGGATTCCGTAACCGAGGCGACGCCTCGGTTAATCCGGAGAGTAAGTGGAAGATCGCGACACGTGTACGGCCGGTGCGTGATGTCGTTTTTAGCGGACGGCTGAGAACGCGCTGATGTTGACATAAAAGGGGGGAAACTCAGCGAGATTTGACACTTTGGCAAAAGCTTCAAACGCAGTCGTCGTCTTCCTGCCTTGCTCGTGTGATACCGAAGGGAGAGGCTGCCAGAGTTTGGAGGTATCGTTTCCGGAAAAACGAAGATTTTCCCCCCTGAAGGCTCTCGCTCACCATTACTCCGGAGCTTTCGTCACTAAGGTTGGTTTCTTGATTTCTGTCCCTGTTTTATTGAATCTGCTATTTTCTGGGTTTTGGTGTTTGTGGATTTTGGGAGTTTTTCTGTGCTTTTCCGTGTTCTGAGGTGTGAGGTGAGATTTGGGGGGGGGGGGTGGTTTATTGTGGTTGGCAGAGAGTTGGTGTCTAGGGATGTGCTAGATGGTCGAATCTGGGTGGAGTTTGCTTGTTCTTGTTTTGGTATTTTCTGGGTAAATTGCCCTTGATGTTCTTGGCTGTGACTGATGTAAGAATAGGCTAGATCTGTGTTTGTGCTAACTGGTGTGGGTTTTAGGGTTTGGGATGGCTAACGTCATAGAGATTTCGAGCAGTGAGGATTCCGGGTCTGACGTGTCATTCAGCGCGGCGGATAGGGCTTTTATTGACTCGTTGCGTCCGTCTGCCCATGCAGGAACCTCACTGCCAGAACCGCTAGAGGTTGAGCCGCTACAGACCATATTCTGGGAAGTAGCCATGGGTCGTGGTCCACGTCCAGAGAGCTCTAGGGCGGGCGAGGCCGCTGCTGCAAAAGCTAGGTGCGACGAGCGTTTGGCGAGCAATAGCGCCGCCAGCGGCTCCGCTGAGGTAGAAGAAACGGCGGGGGAGCACGTTGAGTCAGCGTGGTTCTTCCCGGATGGCACTGCTGTTGATGAGGCAGGAGGGCGGATGAATGCCGCCGCCGTTACCCGAATGAAGAAGGCCTTTCGGCTGCCGGGATCGGTGAAGCTGCGCCCGCCGACGGTAGATGAGAAGGCGTCGATTCTCCCAGAGGGCGCGGCGGCTGTACATGAGGCGATATTCCGCCAAGGAGTGACACTCCCGCTGGTGCCGACTCTCCAAATCCTGGTGTGCGAGTTTGGCCTTGCTTTTGGTCAGATTTGCCCCAACATGTGGCGGTTGATGTTGGCGATGAACTCGCTGTGGCGATTGTCTGGGTGCGAGGGGCCTACTGTGGCGGAGGTGCTGCACTTCTTCGAGCTAACCTACGTGAGGCGCCAGGGTTGTAGAGGGCAAGTGAATCTGAGCCGCCGCCAGGGAGCGCCCAAGTTGATTGAGAATCTAAGGGATTCCATGTCCTATTGGCGGGGAAGCTTCTGCGTCGCCACAGAAGGGTGGGAGTACCAGGCTGTGGGGAACGAGGGAGGGCCGGCGTTTAGGATTAAGTCGGAGTTCCAACCTATTCGAGGTCGGTAACGAAGTTCCGCTGACTGCATCTGGCGGGTGCCCGTATTGTATGTATTTTGACTAATTGGTTTGTGCTTGTGCAGCGGGATTGCGGTACAACTTAACGCGCGAGGAGGAGTGTCGCGTGGCGCGGATTAGAGGTTGTTGGCGGAACCGCAACTTGCTGGACTTCCGACTTCTGACTGGCTGGGAGTTGCTAGTTGCTCAGAAATTAACTCGGGCCGTTGGTAAGAAATTGCCGTCAGGTTGCCCTAGTTTTTTTTTTTTTTTTTTTTTTTTTTTGTGCAAAGTAGCCAACTGACTGATTGAGTTTTTTTTTTTTAGAAACGCCGCCAGGTAACAAATCGAGCCGGGACGCTTTCGAAAAAGTCATGGACCGCGCGGAGATTGATAATTTCCTGGAGACGATGTACGCCGAGGGGATGGTGGCCCAGCAGACCGTAGTGGACCCCGAGACACTGGCGCTAAGCCAGTCAGAGGTTCCCGTCTTGTTGCAGATGCCGCTTCACTCGCACCTTGGCGATGATGGGCTGCCCGCCGTTCAAGGGGCCGCCACAGCAGCTGCGACGAAGGAGAGGGTACCCGCCAACCGGCGTGGTGCTCAGAAAGAAAAGCCGGTGCAGCCGGCAGGGAATGTGACCGCCCCAAGGGAGGACCCGCCGCCGAGGGTGACGAGGGCTGCTGGCGGAAATACCAGGGTGCTTGAGAGGAAGCGCCGGCAGATAAACTCCCCCAACGAGGAAGAGGATGAAGATGTGGAGACGATTGGGGCTCGGCATCAGAAGAAGGCCCGCCAAGCTCCGCTGAAAGCTGCGATAGTGGAGGGAGAGGTGCCCACCGCCAGCGACCTGGACTCATTTGCCGCCTACGCGGAGTTTATGACAGGTGGCGAGCGGGAATTCCTCTTCCACCTGTGCGAAAGGCTAGGGTTTGGCGGCCTAGCGGGGATCTCACGCCATTGACCAATCTCCCTACAGCTCGGCGTTTGGTCAGGTATCAGCCGGGCTGTACGACATGTTTGAGGCGGCGAAGAAGCAGCCTCTGGTCGAAGGGGAGCTGAGGGAGGAGATTCAAAGTCTCCAGAAGGAGCTGGGGGAGTCGAGGGAGAAGCTGGCGGAGACAGAGAGGCGGCTTGTCAAGGCTGAAAGTGACTTCGCCGACGTCCGCGGTAAGCTCAACGTGGCGATCGAGCGGGACTTGGAGAGAAATGACCGCGTGATTAAGCTGGAGGAGAATAACTCCCTGCTGGAGGAGCGGATAGCTGCCAAGGATAAGAAACTTATTATCGTGCAGCGGGAGTCGGTCGCCAGGGCGACGGAGCTGAAGCGGCTGGAAGGCCAGGTTGCCCGTCTGACGGCTGAAGGGGATGCTGCCGCGGCCGCCGCTGTGGAATCGTTCAAGCGGTCGGCGGAATATGCGAAGGCAATGACCGAGTCTGCGAAGGCCGGGGCTTTAGCAAACATAGAAATGCTGAAGCGGAAGGGCGCCATCGACTTCGCCAAAACGTCAAAGCCTGATGCGCCGCCGGCCAAGAGTGCCCCGCCGGACAAAGAGGTCGTGCCTGGCCCAGCGGGAGGTGCCCGCTCAGGCAGTGGGGAAAGCAGTGCACATCCGATGGAAGGGTCCCAGCAGACCCCCACTCCCACACCGTCGGAGGTGTCGCGTGCCGGATTTCTGGCGGCGCACACCCGGGCGGATGGCACAATAGAGACCCCTAGCCCGACAGCTCGAGGGTCCGATCAAACGAGTCGAGCGATCGTGCCGCCGCCTGCTGCAACAGAAGGTGCCGAGGGCCACCCCTGAAGCCAGCCGGGACCGCCAGAGATTCCCCCCTGAACTTTGTTTTTTTTTTTTTTATATATATATATAGCCGTTGAGGTACAATAGCTTGTAACAGAAATTTTGAAATGGAATGAAGTTTCGACGTTTGTTATGATGTGTTTGTACCGCTAGTACCTTGACTTGTATATTTTTTTGTGTCAATGAAACATTAAAGGAATTAGGATTGGTCCAAGTGCACCACGTAGCGGACGCGGTCAGCTGACGATTGCTGGCGTTGCCAGTTGCCCTCAGTGCTAGACTTGGTAACAATGGTTTGAATAATTCCTCGTTTCATTGATAGCTGACTGATCAGCGTGTACAAAAGTGGGGTAGTACCCGTTGGGTAGCTTCCCTTAGCTAAATATTGAGCAAGAATTTAGCTAAGTCAAGATGCTCTTGGGTAGCGGTATGACTATTTGTAGTAATACCGAAGGTGTTCGGTATTCCAAGGGTGGGTCGTCGTGACGCCATCCTTGTCCATTAAGTAGAAGGTGCCTGGGCTAACGACTTCCACAATTTTGTATGGACCTTCCCAAGTTGGGCGGAGTTTTGTTGGCGGTGGAATCACTTCCTTCATTACCCAGTCCCCCAGTTGGAGGTTCCGGGCCTTGACTCTGGCGTTGTAGAAACGCGATACCCGTTGTTTGTTTTGCAAGTTGTGCAAATGGGCTTTGTATCTTTTTTCTTCTAGGAGGTCTCTGTCCAGGTTGATGCCGTCGCTGTTGGTCTCCGGGCAGTAGCCTTCGACCCTAGCGGTGGGCTGAGTTACTTCAACAGGTAGGACAGCCTCTGTTCCGAACATCATACAAAAGGGTGTCTCGCCGGTGGCGGAAGTTGAAGTAGTCCGGATGGCCCATTGAACCTCTGGTAACTTCTCCGCCCACAAACCCTTGGCGTCGTCGAGTTTCTTTTTGAGCAGCTTCTTGATTATCTTGTTGGCCGCTTCGACCTGGCCGTTGGTTTGGGGATGAGCGACTGACGCAAAATTCATCTTGGTGCCAAGGTTGGCGGTGAAAGATATGAGTTCCTTATTGTTGAACTGTGTGCCGTTGTCTGTAATGATTGTATGTGGGACACCATAGCGGCAATAGATGTTCTTCCAGAGGAAGCGAATTACCTTGGCGGTAGTTATTGCCGTGAGTGGTTCCGCCTCTATCCACTTGCTGTTGTAGTCGATGGCGACGATGATGTACTTGAACTGACCCTTGGTGGTTTGGAACTTTCCCATCAAATCGAGGCCCCACGTGGAGTGAATCCATGGGCCGACGATAATTGACAGCGGCTCTGCCGGTGCATGTGGGAGATCTGCAAATTGTTGGCATTTGTGGCAAGATCGCGAAATCCGCCTGGCGTCATCGCCAAGTGTGGGCCAAAAGTAGCCCTGCCGCATTGTGCGGTTGGCCAAGGATCTGGCGCCTGAGTGGTTTCCGCATTCTCCGCCATGGATTTCCGCTAGGACGGCCTTTCCCTCCTCTGGGGTTAGGCAGCGGAGGTTGGGATGAGTGAATCCTTGGCGGTAAAGTTTACCATTCTGGATATTGTAGCAGGTTGCTCTCCGCTTGAGCTGCCGCGCCTGAACCTTGTCCTCCGGCACTGTGCCGTTGCGCTTGTATGCAATGATCTCATCCATCCAGCTGGGGTTGATCTCAATGCTGAAGATCTCCGCCAGGGTCTTTGTGATACTTGGTTTGTCAAGGCATTCCACCCTTGTGTCCGCTGGACTTTGATGTGGTTGGGCGGTTGCCAGTCTCGCCAGTGAATCAGCCTTGGCGTTCTTTTCCCTGGGGATTTGTGTGATGGTGTGAAATTTGAACTTTTTGAGCAACGTTTTGACGTACCCCAAATATGCCGATAACTGCTGGTCCTTGGCCTGGAAGCTGTCGTTGACCTGGTTAACGACTAACTGAGAGTCGCTGAATATGTTGACGCTGTCAGCCCCTGAGTCAATGGCGAGGAGCAAGCCGGCAATGAGGGCCTCGTACTCCGCCATATTGTTTGAAGCTTTGAAGTTGAATTTCAACGCATACTCCGCGTTCAGTCCCCCAGGTCCTGTTAAGATGACTCCGGCGCCGCTGGCCTTGGCGCTGGCGGAGCCGTCCACATGCAGGTTCCAGTCTGAGTGTAGCGGAGCTGCCTCCTCCGCGGTAACCATTTCTGTTCCAGGCTCCGCCCCGGTGCCGGGTTCTGGCTGACGCTCGGTGAGCTCGGCGATAAAGTCCGCCACCGCCTGACCTTTCATGGCGGTCCTTGGCTTGTATTCTATGTCAAACTCGCTGAGCTCAATGGCCCACTTGCTGAGGCGCCCTGAGTGTTCAGGGTTCTGCATAACCTGCCTCAGCGGTTGATTGGTTAACACGTGGATCGTGTGAGCCTGAAAGTATTGGCGGAGGCGTTTGGCGGCAACTATGAGTGCGAGGGCGAGCTGCTCCAAGGGAGGATACCGTGTCTCTGCCCCGTTCATGCCCCTACCGGCGTAGAACACTGGGAGCTCGTCCTGAGCCTCCCGCCTGACAATGGCGCAGCTTATTGCCGATGTTGAGACCGCTAGGTATATGAATAGCGTCTCCCCTTGCACAGGGACAGAAAGGAGAGGGACTGCCGCCAAGTATTCCTTCAGGCCTTGGAACGCCGCCTGACATTCTGGGTTCCAGTTGATGACCTTCTTGTGAGTTGTTTTGAGGAGCTTGAAGAATGGGGCACACTTGTCGGTGAGTCTGGAGATGAATCGAGAAAGGGCGGTTAACTTGCCCTGGAGGCACTGGACGTCTACCTTATAGTTGGGGTCCGCCAGACTGAGGATGGCCTGCACCTTGTCTGGGTTAGCCTCGATGCCTCGTTCGCTGACGATGTAACCCAGAAATTTGCTGGCGGTGACCGCAAAGAAACATTTTTCTGGGTTGAGGCGCATACCGTAGGCTAGGAGAATAGTTATTATGATTCTGAGGTTTGCCACATGTCCGCTGGCCTTTATGCTCTTAACTAGCACGTCGTCCACGTAGACCTCGATAATTTTTCCCAGATGTTCGGCGAACATGGCGTTCATCAACCGCTGATAAGTTGCGCCGGCATTCTTCAGACCGAAAGGCATGACATTGTAGCAGTAGAGGCCTTTGTCGGTAGTGAAGGTGGTGCATTCTTGATCGCCGGGATGCATCTTGATCTGGTTATATCCGGAGAAAGCGTCCATCATGCTGAGGAGCTCATGTCCGGCGGTTGCATCGACCAGCTGATCGATACGGGGTAGCGGGTGTTTCTACAGAAGAATACGGTACGGGAACTAAGTGTGGATCATGATGGGGAGAGAGAGAGAAAGGGACACAAGCATGTATAGTGGTTCACCTTGCCCTTGAGGCAAGGCTACGTCCACTTAGAGATTCTACTATGAGTGAGGTCAAGTGACCTTTGTAGTGATACAAGTATAAGGATCATGGATCCATCCTCTCTAAGAAGGGGAGGACTTCCCTTTATAGCTAAGGGAAGTCCCACTCTATTTACATATTCTCGATGTGGGACAATAATACATATATTGCTTCTCTTGAAGTCTCTTGGAGAGCATGGGAGGGTGGCCTCCCTACGAGGTACCGGCCGACCTCCACCATAGCGAGGTAGCTCGGGTGTCGGACTACCGGATGCATGTCGTAGGCGGGACTAGCCATGCCGCGGGACCCACCTATGAGGTCGTTGATTATGCTTGGCGGTATGTAATATAACTGATATCAACAAGTCCCCCAAGTCCCCGAGTAAGAGGCGCTTCTTGGTTGGGGAGTTTAAATGTGATGCCGCCAAGTATGAGTGATGACCTCGTTGAACGCTATACCCATACTAGTCCCCCAACTCCGTAAGTAAGAAGGGACTCTACGGGTATGTTGGTGCCACGGGGCCCTCATTATGCTAGTACCTGCAAATAAGATAAGAGTGTACAAAATACATATTGATTGCGCTAGGGCAATCTAAGTGACATTTGCGTCAAATGCATCGAGGTGCATGAATGTTTATGTGAGATGCATGTTACACAATGTGTGTATGCACATATTATGTAATGTTTGACATACGACGTATAAGTCGAAAACGTATGTGATATGATAGTATAACGAAGTGCATATGATGCATAGATGTGTGATGAACACGATGACACATAATGATATGTAATGTTGTATGCACGTGATACATATGTGTTAGGATCGGGAGTGTTGTTACTCGCCGAGTCCCCCAAGTCACGCAGTTAGTGAAACGGGAATTCGGACTTAGACTATGGTAGACGAAGCCGGTGAGGTTGAGCAAAGAGTTCCGGCATCGTAGTATATATTGACAATACTAGCGAGACTATGGCGTGACCATGATAGTCCCCCAAGTATAGGTTAGAGGAAGCATCTCTAACTTACTTAACCCGAACGTATAAGCCATAACCCGATTGTTTGGCTCATGTGTAACGGGAATGTAAGAGTTGAGCTCGCTCATGTTGAGCGGATGATAGGTTGTGAGAGTTTTGTCCTATGGTCTTATTAATGGGATGTAAAAGAAATTTAATTGTTGCGATCAACAATAGGTGAAAAATTTCAATATTTCCATTAATAGACCATAACACGAAAGTATGAGCGTGAAGCTCAATGATAGTCCCGGTCGGGTACTACCTCCACGTGTGATAAGTGGTATGAATAAGTCCCCCAAGTATAGAGAATGCTCGGGAGGTGAGATGATTCAAAAAGCAAAGGATTGGACCTTCGCTTATCCCGCCTCCGGTACCAAGTGGGGTTTTCTGAGGGCTTGAGACTATGGTACCCGATAGGGTAGAATGAGGATTTGGGTCTATGATACCCGGAAGGGTAGAATGAGGACTTGGGCCTCTGATACCCGGAAGGGTAGAATGAGGACTTGGGCCTCTGATACCCGGAAGGGTAGAATGAGGACTTGAGCCTCTGATACCCAGAAGGGTAGAATGAGGACTTGGGCCTCTGATACCCGGAAGGGTGGAATGAGGACTTGAGCCTACCCGGAAGGGTAGAATGAGGACTTGAGCCTCTGATACCCGGAAGGGTAGAATGAGTACTTGGGCTTCTGATACCCGGAAGGGTAGAATGAGGACTTGGGCTTCTGATACCCGGAAGGGTAGAATGAGGACTTGGGGTTATGATACCCGGAAGGGTGGAATGAGGACTTGAGCCTCTGATACCCGGAAGGGTGGAATGAGGACTTGAGCCTCTGATACCCGGAAGGGTGGAATGAGGAGTTGAGCCTCTAGTACTCGATAGGGTAGCATGAGGACTTGATGCCTCTCGTATCCGATGGGGTAGCATGAGGGCTTGATGCCTCTCGTACCCGATGGGGTAGCATGAGGGCTTGATGCCTCTCGTACCCGATGGGGTAGCATGAGGGCTTGATGCCTCTCGTACCCGATAGGGTAGCATGAGGGCTTGATGCCTCTAGTACCCGGAAGGGTAGCATGAGGGCTTGATGCCTCTCGTACCCGATGGGGTAGCATGAGGGCTTGATGCCTCTCGTACCCGATGGGGTAGCATGAGGGCTTGATGCCTCTCGTACCCGATGGGTAGCACGAGGGCTTGTACAGCGTGGCCCGGTGGAGTCACGTGAGGACTTGATCCTCCTTAACCCAATGGGGTTGAATGAGGGCATGTAGGCCTCCTTTACCCGGTGGCGTGGCCCCGGGTAGAATCAGAGATCAAGCCTTTTAACCCGGTTGGGGTATCCGGTAGCTTTCGCCTCCGGTACCCGGTGGCGTGGCCCCGGGAAGAATGATGGCATTGGCCTTGTAACCCCATTGGGGTACCTCGCCGATTGGAGAGGATTTGTGTAATGATATGACCTTGACTTACCCCCTTGGGGGTACCGCGCTCGGGGCGAGGGTTTATGAGATGCATGTTGCATTTATTTTAGTGAGTGTCACATGTGTATATGTAGCAATTTAATTGGATTGCAATTAAATTAAAGTATGACATTAATAAATAGGCACAATGAATATGCTATTGAAAGTATCAAATGTTGTAGGCATATGCTTAGATTATAGGAATCGTTATTAAAGCATATAAAGCATTGTATCATGAGCTCAAATTTTTAAAGAGCATAAGTGAGAACTTATCTGGAGCCGATCGGAAGTAAGCAGGAGAATATAAATTGTAATTGTTGCAAAAAATCAAATCACGTTGGAGTTGTCCAAGCATGACACTCCATGTCGGCGAACAAATCCGGTAGTTCGTTTGGCCCTGTTTGTAGAGATAGTCTAATTGACTAAGTGGTTAGCACTTTATTTAGATGGTCTAATTGACTAATTGAACATAAGTTGTTTTGTATACCGTGACAGAGTATGACAAATATAGTAGCAAGAGCATAATTGGATTCAGCATATGTATTGATGTTTGAGAAGAGGCTGGGTATATATAATTAATGCAATTGTACGTTTATAGTAGCACAGTATATATGGAATATCATGGTTTGACCAGCAAAACCTTTTGGCATGGTGTGAATGGTTGTAAGAATTCACGTGTGCATGTCCCTTAGTAATATACCCAAGATACATTATTGTACAACCTCTGTGCCTCTAGAAGATTTATATAAGCTGATCATGGGTTACGGTGATACATTGACGTGGGGAGCCAACAAATGAGTGTAAAAATAACCGAATGAGGAAGCAGCATAACTGCATATGCGCATAATTAAGAAGACAAGTGTAGGATGCATTGTGATACGTGGCACTACGTGAAAGCATAGCAGATTATATCCATTGGGAGCTATGCACCGTGAGCAAGTGTAAACCATTAAAATAAGAGGCACAGAAGACATGCTTTGGCTTTAGTAAACAGTGTAAAAATTGAAAACTCATCTTTCTTGCTGATAGCAAGCTGAAAGCTCGGACATGCTGCCCGATGCTTTGAGGCCAAATTCCCGGTGGTTCATGGCTGGTGGCCTGAACAATGATGCTCGGTGAGTGCCTTGGATTGGGTCGTCGTAGATGAAGGGGCGAGGTCAGCGGTGCTCAGCGGGTGTCCAAATCAAGCGTCTCTGTGCCCGGAGTAATTGGCTGTTGGTGGAGAACCCTGAATGAGTTGGTGAAGTAGGACTCCGGGTGCCGGTGCTTATCTCCGGGATGGGCGTCTCGCTTCACCAGAGTGGAGTTGCTCCCGTGGAGTGGAGATGTCTCCGGGTGCCAAGAGGAGATCGAGCTCGGTGGATGTCCCGGTTCACTTTGAAACGGTTACCGCTGATTAAGCAAGGCAGGAGCTTGTTGCCAACCAGAGGTTCTGAGGGTAGCTGGTACCAGTGATGGCAGGGGGTACCGGTGAAGGTAGAGGGTACCGGTGAGATGTTGGGTGCCGGAAGCATCTCAAGAACTTTGCTGAGAAGTAGAGGTTCGGGTGCCGGGAGACAAAAGTGCTGCCGGGGAGCAAAGCGACTACCGGGATGAGCTGCCCCAGCAGTGGCAGTCGAAACAAACTTCCGGTGGGTGTCCAGAGTAAATGCTTCGGATTGAAAATCTGTCGGGATTCGAGGCTATTGCTGGGACGTTGTAGAATTGCTATCAGGGAGCCACTGAATGAGATCGAAGTAAGGGTGCTGCCATGTACGTTGCCAGGATGAAGAACTGATATCCTTATGAAGTCCCGGTAGGTGAGTGGATTGCAGGGAGGAGTCACCGGGATGGTTGCAGCGGGAGCAAACTCCTAGTGGGTGTCGAAAGTAAAGTCTCGGTGACCAGAGTAGATCATCATCTGTTCTGAATCACCGAGACATCCTGGACTAGTCAGAGGTGGACTCACGGTAAGTCACCGAGATCGGGAGCGATGAGTCACCGGGAGGTGCTTCTTGAGAAATCAGATCCGGGACTTGGTGAGGGTGGGTGCGTCAAACTTGCTGCCGGGAAGTGAGTTTACCAGGATGGGTCAATGAGGGGAGCTGCCAGGGTACCTAACCGAGTTGCCGGTGTTGTCAGATCATACGGGACCAAGTGATCGCTGGGCCACTACAAGCGAGCTTGGGTCGAAGATGATGGTTGCCATCAGGAACTCAGGATCCCGTTGAGGTGTTGTCGGAAGTGGGATATTGAGAATTGGATTATGTAGGTTGTTGCGATCGGTGCCGGATATTCGACATGTCCGGGAAAGGAAAGTATCACTGGGAGGTTGAGTTCTGGGTGTAAAGATAAATATCTAGGGTGCCCGTAGGAGGTGGGTCACCGGGATGCTTGTGTTGAGCACGGTCGTGGGAGTGGGAAAGGAGTTGACTCAAAATTGGACTATGTAGAGCTGGTCCCGGACGAACTCCTAAGCGGGTAGTGATGTATACTGTATCAACCTTAATTGAAAGATCATGTCATGTCATGCTCAATATTTTTCCAGAAAGACTTCAGATTCTTGGCACCTGGATTTGTAGGTGTCTCCGAGACTTAGAGAGCTACGGGTCTACATGCAAGTACCCGCTGGCTCATGTACTCGCTGGCTCATGTACCCGGAAGAGGGAGATCATGTACCCGGATGGCTCCTCTGAGGCTTGGGTGAGGGTGGGGTGTCTTGCATGTGCCCATGTACCTGGATGGATCATGGTACCCGTACATGACCCTTGCTCAAGGTCGGAGGCTCGTACCCTAACTCCTAGGGACCCTCCTTCTAGCGCCAATGTTTCTACTGAAGAATACGGTACGGGAACTAAGTGTGGATCATGATGGGGAGAGAGAGAGAAAGGGACACAAACATGTATAGTGGTTCACCTTGCCCTTGAGGCAAGGCTACGTCCACTTAGAGATTCTACTATGAGTGAGGTCAAGTGACCTTTGTAGTGATACAAGTATAAGGATCATGGATCCATCCTCTCTAAGAAGGGGAGGACTTCCCTTTATAGCTAAGGGAAGTCCCACTCTATTTACATATTCTCGATGTGGAACAATAATACATATATTGCTTCTCTTGAAGTCTCTTGGAGAGCATGGGAGGGTGGCCTCCCTACGAGGTACCGGCCGACCTCCACCATAGCGAGGTAGCTCGGGTGTCGGACTACCGGATGCATGTCGTAGGCGGGACTAGCCATGCCGCGGGACCCACCTATGAGGTCGTTGATTATGCTTGGCGGTATGTAATATAACTGATATCAACAGCGGGAAACTATCTTTTGGGCATGCCTTGTTGAGATTTTTGAAGTCGACACACATTCGCCACTTGCCGCTGGGATTCTTGACCATAACCAAATTGGAGATCCACTGGGGATAGATGACCTGGCGGATGAATCCAATGCCCTGGAGCTTGGCGACCTCCTCTCCTATTGCCCGGTACTTTTCCTCATCAAAGGCTCTCCGCTTCTGCTTGATAGGGTAAAAGGATGGTTTGATGGTCAGCTTATGAGTGATAATTTCAGGGGAGATACCTGGCATGTCTGCATAGGACCATGCAAATACTGCGGCATTATCACGCAGGAACTGGGTGAGCTCTTCCGCCACCTCTGGGTCTAGGTGGGCGCCTATGCGGACTGTCCGCTCAGGGTGCTCGTCCGAGATGCAGACAACTCTCAACGACGTGTCCGGGTTGACCGGCTCTTTCCTTACATATTTTTCCTCCTCGTCTCGAGGATCCTCGAAAATATCCGAGGGCGGTGCGTGGTTGCCCACGGTCAGGATCTCATGGCGGCGCGCCGAGCGCGCAATGGTCGTTGAGTAGCACTCCCGGGCCAACTGTTGACTTCCTCTCACACAGCCCGTGCCGTTGGGTGTGGGGAACTTCATGAGAAGCATGTATCCGGCGATGATGCACTTGAGCTTGTTGAGTGCCGGCCGCCCAATGATGGCGTTATACGAACTGAAGCAATCGACAATGATGAATTCCGTATGCACCTCCGCCATACATGGACTAGTGCCAATAACCAGTCTCATGTAATCAGACCCCAGCGGTTGTGTGACGTCGCCGGAGAAGCTGAGCAGTGGTTCGTGATCCTGGAGTAATTTCCTGTTCCGTTTGAGGTTGTTGTAGCAGCCGTTGAAAATGACATTGACAGCGGAGCCGCTGTCCACCAAGATTCTCCCCACTGAGAATTTGCCAAGAATGGCGTCGACCAAGAATGGGTCGTCATGGGGTAAATTGACTCCGCGCTCCTCCTCCTCCAAAAAGGTAATAGGTTCCCAACCTGATTTTGGGAGCTTGGCGGATCTTTCGTAGCGGATGTTGCAGACTTCCTTTGGGTGATTAGCGCGTGCATAGCGCTTCCTTGCCCTGTGAGAAATGCTGGTGATTGGAGCACCGCCATCGATGGTGTTGATGCGGCCCAAGGTCTCAACGTTGGCAATTACCGGTGGTGGTTGACGCACCTTGAACTGCTCCAACTTGCCGTCACGGTACAAGGTCTCGATGGCCGTTTTGAGAGCATTGCAGCTATTGGTATTGTGGCCGCTGTCCTCGTGGTATTTGCACCACTTGCCGGTGTTCCTGGGTTTGCCTGTTTTTGGGTACTTTGGAGGGGGTGGCGGTGGGATCTGATCCTTGCACTGATTGTAGATGTCTTCATATGAGGCAGTCAGGACCGTGAAAACTGCATACCGCTGCGAGGACTCCGCCTGCTTGTTGCGGTTATCCCCATGGGTTGGGCGGTTGCCCTTATGGTAATGCTGGTCCTTCTGCCGCTTGCTCTGGTGGTGGCCCTGTTGCCACTCCCTTTTCTTGTCAGTTGATGGTGCTGAGGGGGTCTTGCTAGCGGTTTCCTGATGACTGGAAGATGGCTGTGTTGATTTTGGTGTTAGTGGTGGCGGTGGGGTTTCTCCATATGTGACGAATTCCGCCTGGGCGTGAATGACCGCCTCACTCATGACGTGGTCATACGTCGCATTGGGATGATTGTAGTTGAGGTGATAGAGGAACGGTCCCTTGAGCAGTCCCTTCCTGAAGGCCGCTGACGCCATCGTTTTGTCTAGGTCACGGCACTGAGATGCTACCGCCCGCCACCTTGTGACAAAGGCCTTCAGTGATTCGTCCTCCCCCTGCTTGACGCTGAACAGTTGACTTGTGTTGTGGTGTCCGGCGGACAATAGGATGAACCGGGAGAGGAAGGCATGTGATAGTGCATGGAATGAGTTGACAGACCCCGGCGGACACTCAAAGAACCAGTTCATTGCCTCACCGTCTAACGTCTCACTGAACAAGTGACACAAGGTGGCGTCATCGAATCCTTTGTTGTTGGTGACTTTCTTGAAGGTGTCCATGTGGACAAAGGGATCGGACAATCCGCCGTAATGCGCCATCTTTGGGGTTTTTGCAGACGCTGGTCTGATAGCTTGCAGAATCTCAGCGGTGAATGGCCCAGGTCTGGAAGCGAAGAGTGGATTCTGGGTTGGCGCTGGGGCGCCCGACTCCGCCCGGATCAGCCTTTGCTCCAGTTGGTGCATCCTTTCCAATATCTGGGCGGTTGCATCGCTGGCGGTGTCAGCCCGGGTACTCCGCTGGACCTGCCTGCGCCTTGGCGCAGGCGGATGGCCCTCAGTCCTTTCCCTAGCCTCCGAACGGTTGGTATGCGGCACTGATTCCGCTTCCTGCTCAATCATTAGTTGGGGGATGGGCGGTGGTCCCATTCCCGACAACTCAGGTGGGTTCAGCGGTACCTGCATCTGTATGACTGGCCCTGGTGCCAATGTGCCAGTGCCGGGTCGACTACGTCTGGTGCTGCGTGACTGCTCGCTCAGTGCTGGGCGGGCGGTAGGCTCCAGGGTCCTCTTTAGCTCTTCAAAACGTGCCAAGAGCGTAGCCACCTGTCCCTGGGCCTCGGCCTTCTCCTTACGCTCCTCCTCACGCTCTCTGTTTGCCCTATGAAGATCCGCCAGTGCTATCTCGTACATAGCGACGAGATCTTGGCCCGGCGGGCGGCTGCTGCTTGGGTTTGCCTCGCCGCCGGGGTTGACCGGTGTTGTAAATAGTGCGCGGTTAACGCCTATCGTTGGATCGGAGGGTTGGGGGATGGTGGACTGGTCCACCCGCTCCTCAGCGTTCCCTCCGCTACCGTTAGTCATGGTGGATGTAGTGGGATGACCTTTTGTTCAAGGATTCCCACAGACGGCGCCAATGTTAATGTCTAAAAGTTCGGCGGTAGCTGAACCTTTGTTAACGCTGATCCGGAGGGCGGATCGATACTTGTGACGTTCTCAAAGCCTCCGCTACCTGTCAAGTAAAATACAAAGGGCGTCAGAGGGAGACCGCGTTGGGCGGTCTTCAACTCTCCGATGCCTAAGTTAGTCAATGTATTTATGTTGACAAAGTAACAGTAGGTAAGTATTGAATGCGTAATTAATGAGGAGAGAGGAGAGAACCTTTTATAGGTGAGGAAGAGGTTGATCTTCTCTTTGTTTTCGATGTGGGACTGATGTGCTTCAGTCCCCAGCTCTGGGAGCTTCTGATGCTACCTTGGCGCGGCGCGTGGCGGCGCGTTGGCGGTGATCTGGGGGTGATCTGCCGCCGAGGTTGTAGCCCGCCTGGCGGTGTGTTTGCATGTCATTCCTTTAGTTGGAATTAGTACCTTTGGCGGTCGAATGAGCGTGGCCCATTATAGCTAATTATGCTTGCAAATGTACATGTATGTACACAAACTTATTTTCCATATTTTCGCCGCAACGACATTTCCCTGGTTCCACCGGCTGATCAACTCTTGGGTCATTGGCTTAGCCGCGGAGAAAAGTACACATTTCCTCCCTATTCTGAGTGCTTTACATATCTATACCTTCTGCACGAAATGCCCTACTGCGATCTAGTGCTTGGTAGAAGATTCCCACCTCCGCTTGAAAATAGATTCCTTCGTGGGGCCCCCAACTATAGCAATCGCGCGCGCTTGGCTTTTCGCTGCGTGGTCTCCTGGTCAGACATCAGGCTTGCTGTTGATGAACTTTTCTACGAGCTTTACGCTCCTAATCACTTTGCTCGCCAGTTTGGCCTCGTTAAGTTAGTGCCATTCCCTCTTTATGACGCCTGGAACTACAACACCTCTTAGCGCAGAATTGGCTCAAGCTCGCCTGGCATCCCAACAAGCCGCTTGAGCTGCTGCTGATGCCCGCTTTCGTTTGGATGAACATTTCCTCCGCTTGACTCATGCAGGCCGAGGACTTTAGGCCCCTAATATTAGGCCCATTATTTTGTGTGAACAATATTAATATTAATATTACTATTCATGTTTAGTGAAATATTCGGCCCACATTACTTGGACCAAATATTTTTTATTTACAGGCAGTTAAGCGCTCAACTTTGCCTTTATTGCATATTAAAACCGTTTGAACAGATAACCTCGAAATGGAGCGGTTATCTCCTCGAAGACTGCTCCGCTTCCCACGCGTCTTCGATCTTCCCTCCTTTCCGAAATCGTAGCATTTAATTCTATTGCTATTCCCATTGATGGTGTTGAAATTGCTTCAACTGCCCATCGAACGATCAAAGCCACTGAGGTTGGCCCTATAAATATTTGCACTTTGGAGAAGTGAAACAAATGCAAACATGATTTACCCAGAAATAATTCTGCAAACCCTGCTCCTTTTCCTTCTAAATCTGAAATCTTCTCCTCATGATCTCGCCCTTAGCCTCTAAATCTTTAGGCTTTATGGCTTAATCTCAATGCCTGGGTAGGCCTTATGGCCTAATCTCAGGCAACCTCGTGTCTTTGGTTTATGAAAGCCTGGATGGAACTTCCTAGGTTTTGGATAGCCTGAAGAACACGAAGAGCTCCTAGCGCGAGATCTCATATTCCGGAGAATCCCTCTCCTCAGATTTCCATGCATGGAGCAAAACGAAGAAGGGCGGAAGGCCACTCTGGGCCGACTGTTCTTCTTCAGCGGTTTACCTCCGGGGTCTGATGCACAGACTTCTGTTTTTCCCTGGAGGTAGATGAGGCAACTGGGCTGTGCTGACGCGCTGATTCCATCTCCATCTCGGAGGATAAGCAACTAGAAGGGTTGCGATGGATTATTTCCTTCCCTCTTCTTCTAGTACAGACTATAGCAGTTGCAGCCCGGACTCAAGAGATGTGGGTAAAGAGAGGAAGAGTAAAAAAAATCATCTCACTACCCCTTCCTGCCGCAAGATTCCAAAACTCTTAGAAGATCTGAAATCCTTATCATTGTGTAGCCACTTTTGGCTTTGTAAACTGCAAATGTAATTTTATCGAGCACATTGTACTACTTTTGGCCGCCAAGCCACTTTATTATATAATAAGAATAAGGCCTCTGGTATAGGCCCTTACATATATTCCCAACACATATTGTCGAGAACCATGAAAGGAAAGTTACAAAAGAACTGAAAGACTGAAAAATTCCTGCAAAACTATATGGTCACAATCAAGGCCTTCGTGCATGCATAGAATGTTGCCCCCTAGTGTTATTAGGTGGAGCGAATACATGAGAATGAGGCCACAGAAAAGGCCTATATGGAAAGGATGGAGCAAGCCAAAGAAGACTATATTTGCCCCCTGTCCCAGGAACAACTTGATCTGGTGGGTCTTCAAACTCCCAAACACTGGGGTAATACTTCTTCAGGAACCTACAGTTAATGGGGTTGCGGTGAAGGTCGCCATCCAAATCTTTGAGGTGGAAGGCCCCGCGTTCCAGAATTCTGTGAATAACAAAATGTCCTTCCCAGCGAGGAGTCCATTTACCGCGGCCAGTCAATTTTTTGCCAAACGGAAGGACTGCCTTCCAAACGAACTCACCTTCCTTGTAACTGCGACCTCGCGTCCGCTTATCATAGGCGCGAGCGATCCGCTGCTTCTCCATTACCAAGTTATCCAAAGCCGCCAGGCGCTGCTCACTAAGGTCTTCATGCTCTTGCCACATAGCCCAGACATAATCTTCACCAATCAGATGATGTTGATCTTGGACGCGCAGAGATTGAACATTGAGTTCCAAAGGCAAAACTGCATCGTGACCAAACATGAGCGCATAAGGTGTTGTAGCAGTAGGATTCCGCTTGGAAGTGCGATAAGCCCACAACGTTTCGTACAATGTGTCGTGCCATTGGCGAGGGTTGGCCACAAGCATCTTCTTCAGGAGGGTGATAATAATCTTGTTACTAGCCTCCGCTTGACAGTTGGATTGAGCGTAGTAGGGAGTTCTATGACTAAATTGGATGCCTAAGTCAGTTACGAGCTTCTCTACTTCGCCACCCATAAATGCTGCCCCCCTGTCAGAAACTAACACTTCAGGGATGCCAAACCTATAAATAATATTGTGAAAGATGAATTGGCGAATGGTCGCGCCAGAGGCCTCCTTCAAAGGCTCAGCTTCCACCCATTTGGTGAAGAAGTCGGTAGCAACGATGATGAACTTGTGTTGGAGTGAAGAATGGGGGTGAATCATTCCAATCAAGTCTAAAGCTCAGCCTCGCGCAGGCCAAGGTTTAATAATAGGTTGCATGGGGTTCATTTACTAGTAAAGTATTCTCTTCACAATTGATGAATCTTTGGATTGCTAGCAGTCTATATGCTCTTATGGCTATTTGGAAGACTAGAAACAAGCTACATTTTCAGAATAAACAGCCTTCACTAATGAAAGTTTTCTGCTGAACTAGAGCTTGGATTCATTTTATCGCCCCACACATGCCTGGACACTCTAATGGGATCTTGGACAGTACGTTACTTGTGGGGTTAGGTGTAACTCCAGTGCCGAAAATTAGGCGAATTCCTCGACTTTTTTTTTGGCATCCCCCTATTCTTCCTTGGTTGAAACTTAATACCGGTGGCCTTGCTAAAGGAAATCCAGGCCCTGCTGCCTATGGTGGTGTTTTTCGGGATTGTTCTGGGCAATTCGTTGGAGGTTTTTGTAAAGGCTTAGATCAACAAAGTGCTTTCTTCTCTGAATTAATGGGGGTCATTATTGGGGATGAATTGGCTTACCAAATGGGGTGGAATCATATTTGGCTTGAAAGTGATTCAACAAGTATTTTGGCATGTCTCTCTTCCTCTTCTTTTATCCCACCATGGCCGCTGCGAATTCTGTGGTTAAATTGCCTAGATTGGATTCGTGCCATACATTTCTTTTGCTCTCATATTCTTCGTGAGGGCAACACAGTGGCTGATAAGATTACGAGCTTGGGTTTAACATCCACATCTCTTGTTTGGTATGCTACTCCTCCATCTGAGATTCTCCCATTGTTATAGATGGATGCCATGGGTTTCCCATATCTTAGGGCAGCTTAATTTGACAATCTTTCTTATGGGTTTTGTCCATTATTATAGTTATATTAGATGCTTTCACGAAGACATAGTTGCTGCTCCCAATTAGACTACTTGCATTTAGGTCATGAAGAGTTACTCCTTGCTTTTGTATAGTTTTCCTTTTGATTTTGTACAAGAGATGGGGGATGCTTCATTGGTTCTCCTATTCTCTTTTTCTTTTTCTTGTACTTTACTCGTCGGACTTTGTAATTTTTTCTTGTTATTTAATAAAATTAAATAGGAGGATGGGCAGTGGGCTCTCAGAGTGTGGTGGACCCTTCACCTTCGGGTTTGAGGGTGATACTTGTTCCCTACATTGTCCATCTCCGATGAGCTAATATCGCCTAATCTCTTATCTATTAAAAAAAAAAATTGTACTGTACTTTTTTTGAAAATGTAATTGAACCACACTAACCAGACTCCCATAAAAGGTGCAAGGTTCAACATTATGGGACCCAATCGTCACAACGCCACTATCCTGTGTGGTGTGGTATTGCTCAATCCATTTGACGGACCACCGAATATCATTTGCCATACACCCTGTATAATGGACACTACGCGGGTCTGCACCATGTGCTAATGAATAAATCTCTTCAGAAATCAATCCTTCATCATATAATGTCTTAACACGACTTGGAAACCACTGCTGAAACTCTTCCATATGTCTGTGATCTATGTTTTCAATACTATTTTTTTCCAGGAGTTCGACGTGGTCACTATAAAACACAATTGATTGTTAGTATTTTATTTATTTCACTATATTCTTAATAAATAAAGTAGATTATCAATCACATACCTTCTAAACTCTTCAATCTCGTCGCAATTAATCAAGATAAACCAATTTGCTTGTTTCAATTCTTCTTGTGATAACTCAATTTGCAGGGATTTCTACTTACACAGATTCACCTTGAGGGAATCTTGCCTTACCTGAATCCGCCTTGAGAGGTTTTACCTCACTCAGATTTGCCTTGAGGAGATTTCACCTCACCTAAATTCGCTTTGAGAGGTTTCACCTCACCCAGATTTGCCTTGAGGAGATTTTGTCTCACCCAAATGCTCTTTGAGAGGTTTCACTTCAACCATATTCGCATTGAGGAGATTTCGCCTCACCCAAATCCGCTTTGAGAGGTTTCACCTCACCCAGATTCACCTTAAGAGATAGGCCTCATCAAAAAGCCCGCGGGCCAAGTGGGCCGATGGAGGCCCGCCGGCCCGGCCCGCCAAAAAGCCCGCCATAGGCCCGACCCGGTGGGTAGAGGGCCGGGCTTGGTTTAGGGGTTTGAAACCAAGGGTGTTTACATATATATATATATATATATATATATATATATATATATATATATATATATATATATATATGTGTGTGTGTGTGTGTGTGTTTACATATTCATATAGACACACACATACACATATTTATCTTATGTCCACGTACATCCATCGATGAAATATTTACAAACGTGATGTAAAAAAATAAGTAAGTTTTGTGGTCATCATGCCATCGGTCAATCAAGAAAACATGCAAGCGATTACGGTTGACCAATCCGATCGGGTTCGAAACTATGGTGAAATTGACTAAATTTTTAACCACACTCATAATTTATTGTAATAATCACATCCAACGGTCGGTTTTCCCATTTTCTTTGAATTGGTAGAAGTTGCTCTTTGGAGTGTGTGATATATAAATATAGGTTTGTAAGAGTAACTAAGTTTGACCTAGTTGATCGAATTTGAAATGAGAACCAAATTGGCTGGAATTTTTACAACCACCATAAAATATTACAATCTCTCAATCAAACGGTTGGTTTTTCCAAATTCATTTTCCACTTCATGGTTGCTTTAGAATGAACCTCAACAATTTAAATGCAGTGTATAAGTCATACAACTTTAAGAGGCAAATTTGTATAGATCAATGTATTTGTAATTAAAATTGAAATTTGTATCTTATATCTACGCACATCCATCGATGAAATATTTACAAACGTGATGTAAAAAAATAAGCAAGTTTTGCGATCATCACGCCATCGGTCAACCAAGAAAACATGCAAGTGACTACAGTTAACCAATCCGATCGGGTTCGAAACTATGGTGAAATTGCCTAAATTTTTAACCACACTCATAATTTATAGTAATAATCACATCCAACGGTCGGTTTTCCCATTTTCTTTGAATTGATAGAGGTTGCTCTTTGGAGTGTGTGATATATAAATATAGGTTTATAAGAGTAACTAGGTTTGACCTAGTTGATTGAATTTGAAACGAAAACCAAATTGGCTGGATTTTTTACAACCACCATAAAATATTACAATATCTCCATCAAACGGTTGGTTTTTCCAAATTCATTTTCCACTTCATGTTTGCTTTAGAATGAAGCTCAACAATTTAAATGCAATGTACCAAGTCATACAACTTTAAGAGGCAAATTGGTATAGGCCAATGTATTTGTAATTAAAATTGAATTTTTTTATCTTATGTCCACGCACATCCATCGATGAAATGTTTACAAACGTGATGTAAAAAAATAAGCAAGTTTTGTGGTCATCACGCTATCAGTCAATCAAGAAAACATGCAAGTGACTACGGTTGACCAATCCGATCGGGTTCAAAACTACGGTGAAATTGACTAAATTTTTAACCACACGTATAATTTATTGTAATAATCACAACCAACGGTCGGTTTTCTCATTTTCTTTGAATTGCTATATGTTGCTCTTTGGAGTGTATGATGTATAAATATAGATTTATAAAAAATTAGTGTCTTTAAAAATTTATTTATCAATAAATTAGTATCTATATATAAATATAGATTTTTTTTGGTACAATATAGATCTGTTATCTTTGGTTGTATTTGATCATTATCCAATGAATTTCCAAAGCTTGATTAAAAAAAAATATTTGTGTCTTTAAATATTTATTTATAAATAAAGCCCGCAAGGCCCGGCCCGAAAAAGCCCGCAAGGCCCGCTTTATATGAACGGGTTTGGATCCTTCGATTTTTAATAAAGCCCGGCCCAGCCCGAAATATAGCAAGGCCCGGCCCAAGCCCGCTATGAATGGGCCGGCCCGTTGACGACCCCTATTAAGAGAATTCCGCCTCACCCAAATCTGCCACATAATCATTAAGTAACAATCTGTAGAAGTCGTCGCCTAATTGGTTTTTTGTGAGAGGTTATCACATAAGTATTAACCGACAACACATACAAGTCGTTCTCTAATTGATTTTCAGCGAGGAATTTCAAGTTGTCACACAAATATTAAGCGACAACCTGTACAAGTTGTCACTTAATTGGTCGTTTGCAAGAAAATTAAAGTTGTCACATAAACGTTAATCGACCATTGATAGAAGTCATCGCCTAATTGGTTTTTAGCAATGAATTTCAAGTTGTCACATAAATATTAAGCGACAACCCGTTGAGCTCGTCGCCTAATTGGCCTTTTGCGAGAAAATTAAAGTTGTCATATTAACATTAACCGACAACTTGTAGAAGTTGTCGCCTAATTGGTTTTCAGTGAGGAAGTTCAGGTTGTCACATAGTCATCAAGCGACAACCTGTAAAAGTCGTCGCTTAATTAGTCTCTTACGAGGAAATTGAAGTTGTCACATAAACATTAACCGACAACTAGTAGAAGTCGTCGCTTAATTAGTTTTCAGTGAGGAAATTGAAATTGTCACATAAACATTAAACGACAACTTGATAAAGTTGTCGCCAAATTGATTTTCAGCGAGGAAATTCAAATTGCCACATAAACATTAAGCGACAACTCGATAAAGTTGTCGCCAAATTGATTTTCAGCCAGGAAATTCAAATCGTCACATAAACATTAAGCGGCAACTCCATAAAGTTGTCGCCAAATTGATTTTCAGCGAGGAAGGTAAGGTTGTCACATAATTATTACCGACAACTCACATAAGTGGTCACTAAATCAGTCTTCAGTGACAAAAATCTAGTTGTCACATAAACATTAAGCAACAATTCACAGAAGTCGTCACCTAATTAATTTTTTGCGAGGAAGTTAAAGTTGTCACAGAAACATTAACCGACAATTGGTACAAATTGTCGCCTAATTAACATTTTGCGAGGAATTGGGTGTCGCATAATGTCATATGGGCAACAACTGTCAATTTCTTGCAAATTCCTACTTTATGTGACAAATTGGTTGTCGCCGATGGGATCACGTGCGACAACTGAAATTTCCTCATATTTGTCAAGCTTTTGCGACTAATTTTGGGTTGTCACTATGAAATTCCTCGCTTTTGCTATTTTTTCTTGTAGTGGAAATATTAAAAAAAAAAAAAAGGGAGGTAGCCATAATATTTGATCTCACCGTCAGTTTAACATCCAATCCAAAATTTTCAAATTTTAAAGAGGATTAATTCTTGTTTACCTATCTGAAAATTTCACTCATTCTTCATGTTAGTCTCTGAACTTCTAATTTCATCAAGATTACCCCTGAACTCCCAATTTTCATCAGCCGTGTCCAATTTTCAAAGCTCCATCCAATTTGAACATTAAGTGATGACGTGGCAGGAGATGGAATTGCTAAATTCCTATACTACCCCTTGTCAAACCTAAATGAAAAAAAAATCCTTTAATTTTCTCTGTTTCACCAACCATGTCCAAGTCGCACAACCTTATCTGCATATACAATTGCACAACCTTCAATTTGGAGTCCCGCTCCCTTGTCCGCTGCCTCATGTAGACTCGATTCAAACGACCATAGTTTCACAACACAAATTCTTGATGGCCAAATTTTAGAATTCCACCCAGTTCTTGTTATCGTCAACACAACTTCTCGATTTAAACAACAGTAGAGATAATTGCTCGGAAATTGGCAACAGAACTTCAAAATCACCACATTTCACCAAAGCACAGTGCTCGAACAAACCCAACAAAAGACTTTCTACAAATCTAGTATCTAAGAGCCAAAATCATGTTCTATGATCCATAAGGGGGAAATTAACCAAGCAAAGTCGGAGAATCACCATGAACAGTGAAACCCGAAAGAAAAAAATATCCCAAAATTGCAATTCCTTGAATCTTAACCAAAACTGTAAATTGATTATACCATCTTGTAGAGCTCGACAAGGCGATGAAGTTTGATATCGAGTTCGAAGCCTAGAGTCACCGGAAAACATGGAAAATCGCCGGCAAACTCAAAAAAGTTCTCTTCTTCGATTCTCCCTCAAAACTTGTTATTTGGACAAACGAACACCATGGATAAGTTGGCGAGGACGAGAGGAAGCTTCTGACACCGGTGAGCCGCCACGATTTCACCGGATCAAAAAACCCGTCGGCGAACCCAGAAATTTTTCGGGCTTCGATTTCTCTCACCAGAGCTTGTATGAAGAAAAAGAGACCACAGGGAGGACGGCGACGTCAAGACGACGCCAACGCCACCGGTCCGCAGTTGATTCGTGGCCGGAGTATGGAGAAATGGTCGAGTCTCCGTCACGGGTATTCAGGTCGGTGGAGACTCGGTATGGGCTTCGACCTCATGTAGCCCGCCTCGCCATTTTGGGTTTGAAGTTTTTCGGTGAGGGAGTGGAGGGAGGTGAAATGAAAATCGAGGTTAGATCAGGTCAGAGAGGAGAGAGAAGACGTCGGAGTGGGATTGAAGGAAGAAGAAGATATATTTTTTGTTTTTTTTTTTTTTTTTGTCTTGAAATGACCATTTTAGCGCTTACAGTGGGTCCTGAATGTCAGATTTAACTTCCAAATTGGACGGAACTCAAGAAATTGGACACGGTTGATGAAAATTGAGAGTTCAGGGGTGTTGTTGATGAAACTAGAAATTCAGAGACTAACATGAAGAATGAGTGAAAGTTTACGTAGGCAAACTGTAATTAATCATTTTAAAGATAAAATCTTATGGATTTTGAAATTTAGTCTAAGCCATGGGCAAAGTATCATATATAGGTTTAGGACTGCTTTTGTATTCCTAATGGGTGTAAGCATCATAGACTTGATTAGAAAACAAATTTAGTTTGGAATGACATTAATTGGATGGTGGAGGAGGCACTGCTCATAGTCGACCAGTCCGGTATTGATAGTAGTAGCTCCTATTTCACCTGCTGCTAGAGAACAAAACTGAGGATAACCATGCAGTTCAAAATTATAAAAACATGTATGACTAGTTCGATCAAGAACAGTTTAAACAAGACAAAAACATTTATTTTTTTATTTTTGGTTATAAAGAATCTCTGTTACTTAACACTGATGGCCAAATTAATAATATCCTTGGTGTTTGTACAGTTTGGTCATGAAGAAGCTTGAAATAGAATTAGAAATGGAGCGGATTTACATTTATGTATCGCTAGTATGCTGACAAATTTCCCATGGAAGGAAGGCATATTTGTGCAATGAGAAATGTCATACAAACCCGGAAAGTCTTCTTCCTCTTGACCCTTTTTGAACCGTAAATAGGATTCCTGTAGGAAAGGAAAGGGCATAGACAATTATTTATTTGCTATATAGTATATAATACACACACACTATAATACATATCATTATAAGTATTCTACGGCTCATCTTTTGGGCGCATCTCTGTTTGTCTTCTTCATGTTTTTCCACCATCATTTCCCATAATTGAATCTTTTCTCTGTAAAACACTTGAATAGGCCAAGTTGGCAGCCCTAACTAAATAGGGTTTGGGGCTCCATGAATAAAATTTACAGACAAAACAAAGGTACCTAAAGTCATCTCTACATAATCCTCCAACACTACAATCCTAGTCTTGTCTGTTTTTGGTTTGCTGGGCTATTCAACTACTATTACTGGAAGTGTTTTTAGAATGCATATTCAACTATGAGCCATGACAATAAAATTTAAACATAGTGGTGGTGAAGAGATTTTTTTTTTAGAGAAAGAGGATATATCTATTTCTAGGAAAAATGATATACCGACACATATAAAATAACAATCACAATATGGTTTTAGTGAATGAGGTACAAACCCTAGCCACGCATGCGTGAGCAGATTGTGAGAGAGGAAAACAACCCTAGTTTTCAAAACCCTAGCTTGGACATGGATGTTGTGGATGAAATGGCGGTTCGCCTGGCAGCCTCGTTGGGGTTGGCAGATGGCCGTAAGCCGGTAGGTCGCAGACTATTTTGGTTGGAAAATGGTTGCCTGCTCGTGCTTTTAACAAGCGATCTTTCATGGGCATGTTTCGGCGAGCATGGAGGCTCAATGGCCGGTATACGGCCCAGGTGCACGAAGACCGGTTTCTCTTCACTCTGACGGACCCTTCGGACCGTAACAGCATTCTTCGGGGTGGGCCGTGAGGCTAGCTTTGATCGAGCACCAGTGGTCTTGGCTCCTTATGATGGAATAGGGGATCTTATGCATGTACCATTATCTTCTTTGGAGCTTTAGATCAAGGTGAGGGGCCTTCCATCGGCATACCATTATGATCGGTGTTTGAGGCAGCCTGAAAGTGTCCTAGGTCAGTTTATACAGAAAAATACTACCGAGTTCGATGCTGGTCGGATCTGGATTAGGGTTGAGGTTGATTTGCTACAATCAATAGTGCTCCATCGGAGTTTCACAGTGGATGATGGGATAGACGTGGATCTGAATTTCTTATTTGAAAACCTTTATGGGAGATGTTCAGAGTGTGGTCTTTTGACTCATGTTGGCTTGCCTTGTCTTGGACCACCATTACCGGCAGTTTTGAACAATGCAGCACCGCCGGTGAGGCTAAACCTGGAACGCGTCTTGGCTCAGGTAGAAGCGACACCGACTCTAGGGCAAGATCTGGTGTTAGGAGCCCAAGCTCAAAGTTCATAACAGTCGGGGTTAGCAAGGTTTGCAAGTTTACATGTGCATAAACCTAAACCCCGACATGAAATTCATATTCGTGCTAGGCGTGCAAAGAAGAATGCTGATAAGGCTGTGGTGGAAGCTGGTGAGGCTGAACTCAAAAATAGAGAATAGCAGGGGGTTGTTGAGGTTGCACCGGAAACTGGAGAGCAATAGGGGGTTATGGTTTTGTAGGAGACTGGGGCTACTCAGGAGGTTGTACTGCCAGTAGGGAAAGACCTTGTCCCAGTTACGGATAGAGTGGCTCAAGCAATTGTAACAAATAAGGTGTTGGATGCCATGGATGGCATGACCCTATAGGAGTCTGCCGCTGCAGGCATAGAGCAGGTCCTGAAGCCGATGATTTATCGCAGCCGGAAAAGGGTCGATGACGATGGAGTGTTGCCCAAGAAACTGAGGTTGAGTTTGGCTGTGGGAAGAACAAACTTGGATGTTGATTCCATAGGCTTGACTACTTTGAAAAAGGTGTTGGAGACGCCGAGGAAAAGAGGCAGACCAAGACCAAGGGGAGCCAAGAATAAGGCCAAGACTGCGGGTAAGGTTGTAAAAAAGTCCTAAAAGAAGAAAGCAAAGTCTTCAAGGAAGACAGAAAAGCTGGTTAATGGCCTACCCCGGCCAGTTTAGCATGCCAACTAAGGGTACTAGCTCCACTCTTGCTAAGGGAAGGGAGCTTTCTATTGCTTAGTTTTCTTGCTTTAGTTAGAATAATGTCTATGCTAGTTTAAGTATCTCTATGAGCATTTGTAGAAGTACTTAATTCCAACGTACTACAATTGTGTGCTCGGCGTTTGGAATTAGGTAAAAAATAGTGCTTACGAGGCGAGGTGTTTTTGTTAGCATAGACTACTCTGAGCTATCAATGTCTAAATGGAGTAGTCAAATTTCTTTTGTACTATTTCTCATATATGAATTAGGGTCATACGATTGGTATGAACTCTTATTTTTTTTTTTAAATATATATATACCGACACGTATATAAATATTGTGCCAGATGACTCATTAAGAGCAACTATAATGGTACTATCTATTTTTTTTTTTCAATAAGTTTGTTAAAAAAGCAGATAAAAATTAAATCATGAGCTACTTTAATGAAATCTTAAAAATTTTGCTTTAACCCATGCTCAATACTCTTGAGAGCCACAAATATGATTTTATTAAAAAAATATTTTTTAGAAAATAAATTATATATTGAATGCTTTATGAGTCACATTCTCTCCTCTCACATTTAACTATTTAAGAGCTCTTGGCAATTTTTCTATTTTAAGAGCGTAGTAAGGAATGTGGTTATTGCCTAGTTGAGTGTGCTCCCCAACCTAGGTTCGAACCCCGAAGCTGTCAAAGTGGCCAGGCACTGTGCTGCAATGCACAGTTGGAGCATTTCACATGCGCCGAAGGGGTTTATCTTGGGCCTAAGAAGCCTTTGGGTTCCCCTTGACAAAGTCAAAAAAAAAAAAAAAGGAATGTGGTTGAAGTGATTTTTAAGTGTTCTCCCTAAATTTTGTTTAAAAAATTCAAATAGAGAGCCCATTGTAAATACTATAATTCTATAAACCCAGTTTCATATCAAATTTGTAAGCTGAATTCACTGTTACTAGGAGCATCTTTAGCAGACTCTCTATTTTGGCTCCTTAGCTATTTTGGAGAGCATATTTAGCTTTTTATCTATTTTAGCAGCTGCACCAGACTCCTAAGTGGCTCTCTATTATAACTTTTAGCTATCTCGCTCCTAAATATAGAGAGCGAGATGAGACTTTCTATAATTTAAAACATTCATTTTAAGTTATTTTATGTAATTTACAAATACATTTAAACTATTTAATCTTCATTTAAAAAATAATATAAATTCAAAACTAGCTAAAATAGAGAGCATTGATGCAGATGTATTTCTAAAGTGGCTAGCTAAAATAACTTTTCAGCTACTTTGGCTAAAATTTAACTCAAAAATGGCTAGCATTGCTAAAGATGCTCTAATGCAAGAGACTGAGGAATAAAGTTATGGTACGTTAACATTTCTCATACATGCTTATTTTATGTAATATTTATCATTTTAAGGACTCATGTGGTGACTACAAAAAAGTTCTCATTAATATAAATAAGGTTCTCGTTCTAGTAAAGTAGGTAACTAGAAAAAAAAAATCATCATTAAGATAATTAAGGTCTTCGTTAGAGTAAAGTATCATAAGTAAGTCCTAAAAATGATAATTGTAGTAGGTTCTCATTTAGGTAATTAATTAAGTCTTAAAAACGGTAATTGTATGTATGTCATATGTTAACATATTGCAGAATTTCTGAGACTGAGTACTTAAGATACGTTAACATAAAACCACTTTTTCTTTTTTAATTATAAGAGCCAAAAGTGTCTAAGCTAAGCCAATATATTATAGTATGTCCATTATTGCCAATATAATATATATCCCTTAGGCCAGAAAAGTATCATTAGTATTCTACTAATCTGATCTTTGACATATATTCAGTTTTTTTCTAATTCCTCAGAGATATATAATTTATATGCATCCATTAGGTGAGGGAGAGGGTGTCATAAAATTAATTATCAGACAGTTGGATCCCCAGGTCTTTGTGAGTCAAACTCATTGCAGCTCAGACTGATTGGAGACTATAATTTATTTAATTACATGTATAATATATATGTATTACTTTTCTAGGTGTCTTGCTGCTTTCATCCTTCAAACCCCTCACCTCTGGTTTCATATATTTTTAACTTCTAATTTTTTTTATATTTTTCCCCTTGATGATGTTTGTTTATGTCTTGCTATAACCCAGCATTTTTAATGTATAACTTGTTTGACAATCAAAATAATGGAGTATAGCTAGTAAGAAATATATATATTTTTGGACATCCGTGCATGACTTAATTAAACTTCAAGCTTACGAAATATGAGCCTGTACCTCACTAACAATTTACATGATATTTGGTACATATGTGGCAGAAGATAATTGAATATTCTGATTTATTTTGGTGAATATACTCCTTGCTCCTCACAATGCAGATTATTGAATACAAATTGTAAATGATGATCCATGCATGGTTGACTATCTGGCACAACCTTTGAATGCAATGCATATGTACAGTAATTACAGAATCACAGCCTTTGAAAATGATTTGATCATTTGCACAATAAAGGTCCTTATAATACTTACTTTGTTTTTCTAGTTTCATCTTCATTTTACTTAATAACAACACATCATACTACAAGAATAAGAATAATAAGATATGAAGAAAACGAGAGAAATGATAAAAAATAAAAAATAAAAAACCTAATGACTCTCTCTCTATTTTCTAACAACTCCTACCAACGCCCCCTTCATATGGAGTCGCCGATCAAGGAGGCGATGCTAGTTGTTGTCCTGGCAAAGGTTTCGCTACCCTTTAGCAGTATAGCCCTTTTGTGGTTTTTGGTCTTTTTTTATTCCTTCTTTGCATCAATCTCATCAGAGGAGTTACGATTCCACTTGCTACTGATGTGGTCTATCATTGTGACGATGCAATTAAGGTCTGATCCTTAGATCATCCTTTGTTGGAAGATTGGGGTGGAGACTTTCGAACCCATCGTGCACTATATCAATGGTTTACAGCGGTGATAAAAAGATCTCACTTCATTCATCTTTAAGAGATTCAAGTGGAGGTTTACGACCTAAATTGGGTTGTAGAGTTTGATCACGGCGATACCAAGTCTATAACTATAGACAAGGAGGATATCACAGTCAGCTAGTTCAGATGTGACCAATGGTGGCAGTGCCTTCAAATGGGATTGTGCTAGAACTAGAACTGGTGAGGCGATTCCTTTCTCAAAGAAGATATGATCTCTGTTGGGAGGCCGCTATCCGGTTATGAAAGCAGCAGCTTTAGGCTTTATGGAAGCTTCAGGGGCTACGATGGAGGAAGGGATGGCTCAGCCTAAGAGGAAGGTTGGTCAGGCACTAGGCAACAAGAATAAGAAGACTAGAGTTCTGAAGAAACAAGGTTTTGGTCCTTTGAATTGGACTTACTCACCTTGGAGGATGGTTATGCTTGCCCTAACTCTAAAGGGCAAAGAAAAAGTTTAATTTTTTGTTGTTTAATTTATGCCTATAAGATGGACCTCAACCATCTAGTCAACCTGATTCTAAGTTTGGGGAGTTAGATTTTACTTGATTTTGTTCTTTTTGTAGGCTCATTTTGAATAAGCAAGTTTTTTAGACAAAATGATCGCTATTTGTCTAGTCTTTTATTTAGATGGATTTTTGAGACATATTCTGAGTGCATGGAGTTAATGTATATGTCGTTTTGGCTTTATAATCAATGATATTATCTCTTTTGTTTAAAAAAAGAAAAATTGTAGATGTACAGTACCTGATTAGGACAATGTACGATCAAATTTTGAAAATATCTTGTGCGGCCGAACTGTAAGAAAACAGTCAAGAACTAAAACCCTAATCGTTCATTGTGCCCTAAATCCTAATATATTCCAACTCTCTCTCTCTCTCTCTCTCTCTCTCTCTCTCTCTCTCTCTCTCTCTGTACTGTCTACTCTCTACTCTCTACCAATCTTAATCCCTCTCTTTTTTTTCTTTTTTTTTGATAAATCTTAATCCCTCTCTCATTCAAGTGATCATGTACATTTTCTTTTGCTCCACTCCCAAAACATACCCACCACTTCCACCTCGGTAACCAAATCACTGCACCCTACTTAATTTCACCTTACCACAGTAACCAGCAGTAAAAAAATGTTATACCAGTATGCTCCAATAAAAGTTCCTCTGTTTCCACGCTACCCTTAAACCCTAATCCTTATAACTCCAAGACCACGTTTGATGGCTCATAGTTTATGCAAGAAGAAAGACATTGAAATTGGTTTGCTTGCTTATTATAAACCCTTTTTTACCTTTCACAATCTTCCATGCATGCTGCCTCAGACTAACTCCAATATTATCATCAAAGCCTTTCTCTTCCCTAGGCAGCAGTGCAGTCTCACTGTGCAACCCCCATGCCCTAGACTCTGAATTTTTTGATTCTGTCTCGATCTTAATGTAATTACTATTAATTACCATTCATTATTTTTGTTAGGACGATTGGATGCTGTGCAAGGAGTTTAGGGAGTTTTGGTCACTTGCTAGGTTTACCATGCTACTAATAGGCTAGGTTATCTAGTTTAGACTAATCTGGATCGTTGGCTGCCCCTTCATTATTGGTGTGTTATATGATTTTCAGCATTTAGTTATTAGAATTTGTTTGTTTAATTTTCTGTGCAGATAGTCGGGTACTAATACAATGCTCTCTATGGTACCACACTCGGAAAGTCCAAATTTTGATGTTTTTACAAATGTCTTGTATGATGGTTATATGATTAAAAGAAGTCTAAACAATAACTTGATAATGGATTATCAAGTATGCAAAACAATTTATTCACACTTAACGTAAAGAATCATGACTATATCTTAATTTCTTCGACGGTTAAATTGAAAAAACTTGTTGCATTCTTAAATGTGATAGTCAAACATAATGTGAACTTCGTGAGAAAAAAAAATAGAATAAGAGAAACAAAAGTACAAAATCCTGAAACCACTGCAAGTGGCCTAGTGGTTCTTGCCTAGTTGGGTGTGCTCCCCAACCTAGGTTCGAACCTCGAAGCTGTCAAAGTGGCCAGGCACTGTGCTGCAATGCACAGTTGGAGCATTTCACATGCGCCGAAGGGGTTTATCTTGGGCCTAGGAAGCCTTTGGGTTCCCCTTGACAAAGTCAAAAAAAAAAAAAAAAAAAAAAAACAAAATCCTGAATATCAAATTTATGAGAGAAAGAAAATGGAACAGGGAACGTTAAACCACAAAGACAAACGAGAAGAGTAAACCCTAGTGCAGTCTATCTCGGAATTACCCCCAGTGATTAATTAAGAATTGAGAACCCCGCCACTGCTTCCTTAATGGCCTCTAAGGGCAATTTCGACAATCTATCTAGTCAATAGTGGCCCCCAAGCATACTAATTTATATTTTAAATGCAAATAGTGGATTTCGAAGTCTTGGAAACATAACACAAGCAAAGAGAAAAAGTGCTCTAGCTCCCTTGGACCTCAAAGCTTATACTAACCACCGCCACCGGCCACCACCATCACCATTTGAAAATCTTGAAAGCCATTAAGACACATGGGTTCTGGTTCTGTGTACACCACAAGAGCCCAGGTTTAGCCTTTTCTTCATCATCATCATTGTCTCCATCCCCGCCAGAGGAGCTTTCAGAAGAAGAGAGAAGCTTCAGACCAGAGAGCATTTTCCGGTAAGATAAGATTTTCATCACACTCCACCATTGCTTTGACTAAGTTGAAGTTAAATACTGTGTGACACAAGCTAGCTCTTTTGTTCACATGCACGGGTTTCAGCTTGAACAAACAACAACAATAACAACACCTTGTTGTGAAATTCAAGCATTATCTCACAGAGAACTTCCTTCACATGCATGTTGTCTCCTACTCTCCTAGAGTAGACTTTCACCACCACCACTATCACCACCATAATCACCAACCTCAAGAACCCATTTATTAACCATCTCCATCAATCCCCTTTCCTCAGCTACCCCAGCTACCCAAATGGAAAACCAAAGACTCACCAGTACTACTTTTTCCTTCACATTGTTCATCATTTTCATAACAATGTCCAAACTAACCTTGGTCTCCTCTCTGTCCCCTGATGGCCAAGCTCTTCTCTCCCTTCTTCCTGCAAAGCAATCTTCCTCTGTACTCTCCTCATGGAACCCATCAAGCCAGACACCATGTTCATGGCAAGGAATCACATGCTCACCACAAAACAGAGTCATCTCCCTCTCTCTCCCCAACGTTTTCCTCAACCTCTCCTCTTTACCCCCACAGCTCTCCTCTCTCTCATCTCTCCAGCTTCTCAATCTCTCCTCCACCAACATTTCAGGCACTATCCCACCTTCCTTTGGACAACTTACTTATCTTCGCCTCCTCGACCTCTCCTCCAACTCTCTGTTTGGTCCGATTCCTCCAGAACTAGGCGCTCTCTCTGCTCTCCAGTTCCTCTTCTTGAACTCAAACAGATTGTCAGATAAAATCCCTCAACAACTTGCCAACCTCACTTCACTTCAAGTCCTTTGTCTCCAAGACAATCTCATCAACGGCTCGATACCCTCCCAACTCAGTTCTTTGGCTTCCCTCCAACAGTTTCGTGTTGGTGGGAATCCATATATAACCGGAGAAATTCCTTCCCAGTTGGGACTACTCACCAATCTCACCACATTCGGAGCTGCGGCTACTGGACTTTCCGGGACTATTCCACCCACATTTGGAAACTTGATCAATCTTCAGACACTGGCGCTCTATGATACTGAAATAGTTGGTTCAATACCACCCGAAATCGGGCTTTGTTCTGAGCTGAGGAACTTGTACCTGCACATGAACAAGCTCACTGGCTCCATTCCTCCACAATTAGGTAAGCTGCAAAAGCTCACCAGCCTGCTTGTTTGGGGAAATGACTTATCAGGATCAATCCCCGCTGAGATTTCCAACTGTTCCTCACTTGTTGTTCTCGATGCTTCTGCAAATGATCTCACTGGAGAGATTCCAAGAGACTTGGGGAAGCTGGTGTTCCTTGAACAGCTTCACCTATCGGATAACTCGCTTACAGGGTCGATTCCATCGCAGCTCAGCAACTGTAGCAGCCTTACAGCTCTCCAGCTCGACAAGAATCAGTTATCAGGGACAATTCCATGGCAGGTTGGTAATCTGAAATACTTGCAGAGTTTCTTCTTGTGGGGCAATGCAGTGTCTGGAACTATTCCTGCCTCGTTTGGGAACTGCACTGAACTGTATGCACTTGATCTTTCGAGAAACAAGCTCACCGGGTCAATACCAGAAGAGATTTTCTGTTTGAAGAGACTGAGCAAGCTTTTGCTTCTGGGAAATTCTTTATCCGGCAGGTTGCCACCTAGTGTAGCAAAATGTCAATCTCTAGTGCGGCTGAGACTCGGTGAGAACCAGCTTTCAGGACAAATTCCAAAGGAGATAGGCCAACTGCAAAACCTTGTGTTCCTTGACTTGTACATGAATCATTTCTCTGGAGGCCTTCCCATTGAGATTGCCAACATCACAGTTCTTGAGCTACTGGATGTGCACAATAACTACATTGGTGGCGAAATCCCATTTCAGTTTGGGGAGCTCGTAAATTTGGAGCAGCTTGATCTGAGCCGAAACAGCTTCAAGGGTGAGATTCCTTGGAGCTTTGGGAACTTGAGTTACTTGAACAAGCTCATCATCAACAACAATCTTCTCACAGGTTCAATACCAAAGTCTTTTCGAAATTTGCAGAAGCTGACGTTGTTGGATTTGAGCTTCAACAGCCTCTCTGGTGCAATCCCATCTGAAATCAGTCATGTGACAAGCTTGCAAATCAGTTTGGACTTGAGTTCCAATGGTTTTACAGGAGAACTTCCGGAGACAATGGCGGCTTTGACACAGTTACAGTGTCTGGATCTTTCCCATAATATGCTCTTTGGGAAAATTAAGGTTCTTGGCTCTCTAACTAGTCTCGCTTCCCTTAATATCTCCTGCAATGATTTCTCAGGTGCTATCCCAATAACCACCCCGTTCTTCAGAACTCTCTCCTCAAATTCTTACCTTCAAAATCCACATCTTTGTGAGTCTAATGATGGCTCTACTTGCTCTTCAAGTCTAATGCGGAAGAATGGCTTGAAATCTTCGAAAACTATTGCTTTAATTTCTGTGATTCTCTCTTCAGTAACTATAGCAGTTGTTGCTTCATGGATTCTTGTGATGCGAAATCATAGATATATGGTAGAGAAATCTTTAGGAGCATTAGCATCCTCGTCGGGGGCTGAAGATTTCTCCTATCCGTGGACTTTCATCCCATTCCAGAAGTTCAATTTCACTATTGACAACATCTTGGATTGTTTGAAAGAAGAAAATGTGATTGGAAAAGGATGTTCTGGGGTCGTCTACAAGGCAGAAACGCAAACCGGAGAGCTAATTGCGGTGAAAAAGTTGTGGAAGACAAAGCGAGAGGAAGAACCAATAGACTCTTTCGCTGCAGAGATTCAAATTCTTGGACACATTCGCCACCGGAACATTGTGAAGCTCCTAGGGTACTGTTCAAATAGAAGTGTCAAGCTACTTCTTTACAACTTCATTCCCAATGGCAATCTACAACAACTATTGCAAGACAATAGGAACTTGGACTGGGAAACGAGGTACAAGATTGCTATTGGGTCAGCTCAGGGTTTGGCATACCTTCATCATGATTGTGTCCCAGCAATTCTTCACAGGGATGTGAAGTGCAATAACATATTACTAGATTCCAAATGCGAAGCTTATCTTGCAGATTTTGGTCTTGCGAAATTGATGAACTCCCCAACTTACCATCATGCTATGTCCAGAGTTGCTGGCTCTTATGGTTACATTGCACCAGGTAAAGCTATTTCATTTCAGCATTTTTGATGATTCATGTTTTATATCTTATTAATCGGTACATATGCTTAAAAAGTTCCATTTATGAACGCAGAGTATGGATACACAATGAACATAACAGAGAAGAGTGATGTCTACAGCTATGGTGTGGTTTTGCTAGAGATCCTAAGCGGACGTAATGCCGTTCAGCCCCAGATTGGTGATGGACTACACATTGTTGAATGGGTGAAGAAGAAGATGGGAAGTTTCGAACCAGCTTTATCAGTACTAGATACAAAGCTCCAAGGCCTGCCAGATCAAATGGTTCAAGAGATGCTGCAAACACTAGGAATAGCAATGTTTTGTGTCAACTCTTCGCCTGCAGAACGACCCACCATGAAGGAAGTGGTGGCATTGCTAATGGAGGTTAAGAGCCAACCTGAAGAATGGGGAAAAACTTCCCAACCCCTAATAAAGCAGTCTTCAAATCAAAGTTAATTTTTTTTTCCCTTTTATCCTTTGTTTTTCTTTTAGCTTGCAAGGACATCAGTTATTAATTCTTCTATCCCAATATAAGAGAAGGTTTGAGTAGTTAAATTCGTCCATTTGGATGCTAAGGCTAGTAGTCTTTAGGTTTCTTGTACAGTTTTGAGACATCAGTATGTTGAAATTGCCCCTAGTCAATCTCTTGTTTCCAGTTTTAATACTTTCGTGATTATTGCTAATTTGCTATATGGTCTAGGAACAATGCATATCGTGAAACAGATTCTAAACTTATAACTAGATTAAAGAAAAGTTATGACATGCTCAACAAAAATCTCAAACAACATCTGAAGCTTTGGAAGCTAGTACTTGAAGAGAGAAACAAAAGAGGTGGGGGAGTTGTCTCTGTATTACAGTGAAAAAAGCAGAGACAGAAGCAGGGCATGCTTCCCTCTCCCTCCCCCACATGCTTAGCAGACACAATATTGGTCTCCCATGTCTCCCAACTGCCCATGCGCTTCTAAATCTTTTAGAACTCTTGTTTTTAAGCAGAATATTCAATCTGATATAACACAACATTTCAATACAAAAGAAACTCATTTAATTAGAACATGGTATATGTCAGATAGGGATACTTGAAGATGAATGATTATTCTAATAAACTTTTCTCTTTGTTTCTTTGATGGTCAAGTCAATCCTGATATTCCGGCAAATTTCAACCCAGAAAAAAAGGTGAAGGCAGAGCCTATATTCATAGTGCCTCCATAGACTGTTTCCAAATGGAGTTTGATGGTCCCCATAGACTACTTCCAAGTAGCGTTTGAAATATTTGTCTCCCGATATATCATACACTTGTATTTCTTTACTTGAGCAAATTTTTTTTGATGATATATCAGATTTTTGACACATTTTGTTGGCATATGAAAAAATATATGTAAAATCAGACAACAGAAAAAAAAAATCAAAAGGTAACTTAATTATTCACATAGAAACATATATAAATATATAATGGAGGTTTTGCGGGGTGTAAAATTTTAAAAACGATTTCTAGTTAAGAAATGACATAATAGATCCCGTCAAGGTGAATCTGAGTGAGGAGAAATCCCTTTAAGGAAAATATGGGTGAGGAGAAATCTTATCAAGGCGAATCTGGGTGAGGAGAAATCTCCTTAAGGCAAATCTAGGTGAGACGAAATCTCCTCAAGACGAATCTGTGGTTAGGAAAAATCCTCTCAAGGTGAATTTAGATGAAGAGAAATCCCCTCAAAGTAAATCTAGGTGAGGAAAAATGATGATGGAGCAATTTTAGCAAAAGAAAACAAACCTGATAGAGTCATGTTTCAGAAAGTTACTCACTCACCTTATCTTTCTCAATTATATGAATTGGCTTCAATTATATGAACGTTTCAGAAAGAAAAGAAAGCAGATGGACGTTTCAAACAGTAAGAACTATAAGTAAACCTCTGTTTAAGCACAAAGTGTAGTGAGACCTCAAATGAATCTCATGAAGTTAGCAGTCAATTTGTCTATAACACTTTGGGATATAATTAATATAGAGAAGTACATGATCAGTCATCCAGTTGGAGTCATTCTTACAGTCGGCAACTCAAAGGCTATCATATTTATCACTACAATTCATACTATATGGGTCATATGTCTTAGTTAATTATTTTATTTTCATAGACCAACAAACGTTTTAATTTTTTTTTTAATGTAGATAAAGTTGACATTTATATCGATTTATATGTAAATTTAATAAATAAAATATTTCAATTAAAAAAAATTATTTCATAAAATCCCCAATATATCTCCTTATGTATCCGCCGACATTTTAATCCTTGATTGTGAACAAACTAACAAAGCAATCCTAGAGCTCAACTAACGCTTCAGCTCGATGCTCAGTAGCATACTAATGGGAAAGAATCCGGCTACCCTAGGTCTCTCGTATACAAAACCACCAATCGCTTGATGAACATGCGATTGAAAAGTAATCTAACTTGCTTGAATCTAAAGCAACTGTGTTTGTGCAAATCCCCAATAATCCAAAGAGATTTGTCGACATAAAATCGTCTTCTAGCTTCATCCGCACAATCCAGAAATGGAATGAAGAAATCTATCATGATATTTTTGGTACAACACTTGATACAAACAAAAAATAAGCAAACGAACATCTAATGATGATGGATCTTCCCATGCATTCTTAATCAGATCCATATTTTTTTCTCTCCTTCAAGACTGAATAGAGCTACCAGTATTATACTCCTTTTATGCAATTACTCCATGTAACTTTCTTAATTCCTCCCTAGGTGAACTTGAGCAGCTGAACAATAAAAGAAGAATTAAGAAAAACTGGTTATTAAACAGTGAACGAATGTTCATATAAGTTGAGTCTCATTGGGGTATAAAACTCACCGGTTTATTGCTTCACTTTCAAAGCAGTTTCAATTCGTTCGATAAGCTGATCAGCATTCAAAGCTCCCTCCTGCAAGTTGGCAAAGAAAACTCATCATTGATTTTTAAAATCGACAGAATCATAGACCTGTTGGCACTAAATGCTACAGAAACTTATAGATTAAAAGAGAAATGAAAATGAAAATTATAAAGTAACAAGCCATTACTAAACTTATACCAGGCAGTAGTTTAGCAGTGGCTTTTAATGCATATGGCATAAATACCATGCAATCTTGATAATACATTAGCACACCCGGACAGAAAAAAATGCCAAGCAAAACACATCCTGAAGAAATTGGATAAGTCAATGTACGTGTACATGTATCATTATGGTTAACCGCCAGTGCTTTGACACACAAAACAGTGAGGCAATATTCAATTCCGCCAATCATACTGTGCAGCCAAAAGCAGCACTTGCAGTTGACTGTGGCAGAGAACCCTTGTGCATGTGCATATTAAATCCTTATGTAATCTAAAATGTATAATTAAGATCATTTGATAACAACTATATCCATCTATTTTGTTCGATTTAATGGGTGCAAGAATTATAGGTGCAAAGTAATCATTCAAAGATGTAAATGGAACTTGGCAGGAAAGAACTCAAATTTCACTTACAAAGCGGTCATATGGTTTTCCATCCTTAAATATAATGAAAGTAGGCAATGCCTGTATTCCATACTTGTCAGCAATGCTTGGGTATTTCTCAGTGTCAATTTTCACCACCTGGATCTTGTCATTCAGAGTAATACTGACTTCATTGAGGATAGGAGCCATAAATTGACAAGGACCACACCTGTTAAGCACAGATTGATCTACTTAAATGTTCAGATTAAGTTTGAAAATTTTTGCAGATGACGACAAACAGCGGGGAAGGCGGGAACTATTAGGTGAATGAGTATCAACTGTATCATCTTGTTTTGCAAGTAAAGGTGTTACTACCAAGGTACTAATATTACAAAGTTACAAAGGGGTGGTAGTTGAAACTAACTGATTCTGCACCATTGATTAATTAAGGGAATTATACAGGCTCACAACATTTATGAACCATGCATAGGCGTGGTCTCTTATAGATTATTGAAAATAAATAAGGAAATGAAATAACAAAGAGGAGCTTACCAAGTCGCATAGAAGTCAACCAGGACAGGTCTATCAGAATTAGCCAGCAAATCGTCAAAGTTGGAAAATGTTTGCTTCTTTGCTTCAACCTACAAAAACTAACATTTTTAAATACAAATGTAATTACCGTACTACCAGTGCAGTCAAAGTACTTTAAATTTCAGCCACACATAGGCTAAATATCAATAAAAAGAGAAAACTAAAAAGAGCCATTCTAAGTACTCGCAAGACTGTCCATATGGAACTGCCTAGTTAAGTTCCACTAAGCCCCAAAACAGTTACAAGGAATGCTTTTGACAGATTCAAAGAAAGTTATGAATTTCAGACTCGTAGCATATGTTAAAGGATTTTTCTTATAACATGAGATATCATATTATAATGATAGCAGGACCAATTCTGAGTAGACAAGTAAAAAACATGCAACTCAATGCCTGTTGTCCCAACATGCAACTTTCATCACTATCAGCTCCCAGAAAATCTCGAGAAGATATTTACAGTCCAATATATACGATTCAGATCTATACCATCCATCCCATGTTAAAGTGTAAAGTTCCTACGAACTTCCTTCTCAATATTTAGTCAAAATGGTCGACCGAAAAAGGTATGATTTGGAGCCAAAAAGGGTGGATAGAATTGTGATGTTCTAATTTGCATTGACCTGACAATGGACAGCATGAATACCCCAAATAAGGTGACATTATTAGGATCCGGAGGTTTACTAGCAGACTAGTTCATTGATAAGGAAAATTCGCTGAGTGGCCAAAAGCTAAGCTAATTAACATTTGAAAGGGATCCAATGGAACTAAAAGAGTTATGAAGATAATGAACGGTCATGTTTTTCTTTTTCCTTCTCTTTTGGTCACCAGAACAATAGAACATAGAACACCGCAATGCAAACCAAGCCAAGGCGAACAACTATGACTTGTTGAGATAGAAGTTGTAACTGTAAAGATCATCATAATGATTACACAAGGTCATTAATAACAAGAGTTTCGACTTGGCCTCTGGCACCATTCTATATCTGAACCGTGAGTAGCCTAACAGCATAGCAGGTAAGACAGGGCGGGGGAGAGGGATTAAGGCTACATCACATATAGCCAATGCCAATGGTGTGGATTACAGAAAACTAATATAGTAAAACTTGTGATTTATCTGTACATTGCCATTAATTAAGTAAACCTCTGATAGTAAAACTATCATCATCATAGTCTTTCTCCAAGAAAGACTTAAACCTGAACCTCAATTTGATTATCTGCGAAACTAAAACCTATCATCAATCCTAACCGTATGTTCAAATCAGTTTATCAAACACAGAAACTAAAAGAAAAGCAAAAAAAATTATTTCTAGGATTTTCCACAATTTTATACAGAAACAAACAAAGTATGAGACTAAAATAGTTAACAAATAAATAAAAAAAAAAAAAATGGTTACCGGAGGAAGAATTCGAGGCCGAGAAGGAGCGGAGACTCCATACGTTCGAATCCGAAGGCGTCGGAGGTGTAGGGGGAATTGCAGAGACGACGAGGAAGATAGATTCGAGGATGAAGAAGCCAAGCGAGTGGTGCGGTCAGAGCAGAGAGAAGGAATTGACGATGCTGTAACGGAAACCGCCATTTGCTCCGAGAAAGAGAAAGAGAAAGAGAGAGAGAGAGACGAATTTTCTGCTCTCCAGACGAATGTTGGATAATCAATCCAATTGCGAACTCACAGGTGCGGTAAATAACAGGGTGCGGCTACAGGTGGATGACGCCTTTCATTTTGGACCGTTGATGGTCGGAATAATCAGAGTGAGTGAATCGGAAGGCTAGGGATTGTTGACTTTGTGGGTGGTTGTTGACTCGCTGATTTGGTTGAGACATTCTTGGCACCTTATTGAAGATTTGGTGACCTACAGCGGCTGCTACCCCTATAAAAGAAGATTTGGCTACTATATACACTAGTTACAGATCCCGCACTTTGCTGCGGGTAGCATAATTGCATTCAAGTCGTATTACAGTTTATTGTTTGTTTGTTTGTTTGTTTTTTTTTTTTTTTTAAACGAGACTAACAACTAACAAAAATCAAATGAAGTTCACAGTGTCATTACAAAAAGGATCTAAATGGCAAAAATTCACAGGTTAAGTATTCTCCTTCACTCCTAGATTACTGGCTCTCTCACTTCACACTCACACCTTAATACCAACAGTAACAAAGTTAGAAGTTTTAGAAGATTCATATCACTTAATGTTCTACTTGTCTTCCCATAGAAAGCCCAAAGCTATGATCTCTGGAACAATTTCATGATCATTTAGGAATCTCCTGATCCATCCTCTAGAAAGTAGAAAATGCTTATCTTTGTATATCCCCTAGCTCATTCAGTAAGTCGAGCTCAGCAACATCTCCATCAAAGGCTAATAATACTTGGACAAATCCACAGACCCTGAAAAGTAGTATTCATTAAAACAACTATATTATTATAAGAAACATCAACACTAATAAAACAAATTAAACATCTCGTATAATAGAACACAGAGAAGTTTAAAGCCAAACACACATATATCTATAGGAGCTAGGAGGCAACTCGGCCCCAGCAATAGTGCTGTTTTTTTTTTTTTTTTTTGAGAAAATAGATAACTTCATTCATTTATCCATGGCCAGAAGACAAGTACATCGAATGATGTCTTACACCAAAATCATAAATGGTATAAGCTACCAAACAAAGGACAGGTGACCCTCACTGTTAACACATTCGCTCACTTATTGAGCCTAACCACAAGAAAGAAAATCCTCCCTACCAACTTCCCATGGAGTAGTAACCTAGCCGCCTAGAGACCTCAATTGGTGTACAACTAGAGAAACTAAGATGAAAGTAGTAGAAAACTCAACTTCTAGTATTAGGCAAGGAAACCTGGAAAAGCCCAAAGCTTTCCCTTGCCCTTGTCGCTAGGGCTGGGATCAATACCAGTAACTCCAGGGTAAGAGAGTCGTAAAGCAGCGACATTCAGCTTCTTGCTAGGGCGATGATTCTTGTTCCTACTCCCAAGTAGCTTGCCCGACTTCTTCTTCAACATCACCGGAGTGACATCCATCCAGGTACAAAGGAGGTGAGCCTTGAAGGCCATAGGGTTGACCGGTCGGCAGGTCAGAGGCTCCCCAATCAGAAAAGATTTGGAAGACCGACGAACAGGGCCGCCACCAATTCTCCCCAGATCAGGAGCACTACCTCCCTCTGCAAGCGCAAGGGATGCAACACAGCTAGCGGTGATAGCATCAATGGAGGCCATGTGGATGAGTGAGAGTTGAGGGTGAGAGACGTAGAGAATAAAGCTAAGAGAAGAGGAGGTAAGGGTGCCGTAGAGAGCTAGGGTGAGAGAGAAAATCTCTCCTAGCAGCAATAGTGATGCTTATATGCAAAGATATTAACTTTATGAGAGGCCACCCAACAGTTCTTCGTCTTCCTTGAGAAATAAAAAAAAAAAGATAGTCGATCTATATGTGGTAGCAGTTAATCATGAATAAACCATAACCCATCAAGATTTAACTTTATCTTTTATCCCTTCAACTAAAATTTTATTATCAAATTTCATAATCATGTTATACCCACTTAAACATTAATAATACATGGGTCATGGGAGGAAAACTCTAACCTTTTGAAGGAGGATTGGAGTTCTCTGAGATGCCTCGGTGCTTCAGATGATGTCGATCTGTAATTATCTCCAATTATTGTACGTGCCTATGACGGGAGATTCAAGAGTTCTTCACATACGTACACTGGCTAAAAGAGATCCCTTTTCAAGTTTACCACAAATTCGTGTTTCAGCTAAAAAGGTTTACGAAGGAAGAATGAACAATGAAAGCTTTGAAGAGTTACAGACAAAGAAAGAAGGGGCCAAACCTGTGCTCTTTGATTGGTGCCTTCAAGTTGTAGCTTCTGGGCTTTCTTCATAAACCAATTGAAATTTGAAAGATTCGTACAGTTTCAGAGTGAGGAGAGTGGGAGAGAGAGAGAGCAGAAAAATACGGTTTAGCCGTTTAGGAGGAAGAGAGAGGAAAAATTTCGAGGAAGGGAGAAATAGGAGAATGGCAGAGTTGTAGAAAAATCTAACATGGGGATGAAATCGTCATTCCAAAATGACGGCTCGGCTCGAGCCGATACATAACGGTTTAGTAACAATAACCGGAAACCCAACTTTAACATATAGTATAATAGTGATGATCTATGGCCCAATCCCAAGTTTTTGGAGGGATGTCCACGCACCCTTTTTTTTTTTTAGATAGAAAATAGCGTAATCGGTTACATGCATATCATTTCTAATATAATTTACAATTAAAGTCTCTAATTAACCACTGCAAATGGCTTAGTGGTTCTTGCCTAGTTGAGTGTGCTCCCCAATCTAGATTCGAACCCCGAAGCTGTCAAAGTGGCCAAACACTGTGCTGCAATGCACAGTTGGAGCATTTCACATGCGCTAAAGTGGTTTATCTTGGGCCTAGGAAGCCTTTGGGTTATCCTTGACAAAGTCACAAAAAAAAAAATTAAAGTCTCTAATCATAAAAATTTTCCATTATCTGAGCTATAGATTGAGCAAAGAAACTACCATTCCACATTTTCTATAGGCAATAAGAAAAACTACGCATTGAGAAGTAAACTTCTATTTCACTTCTTCCATCTCCAAAGCCAATTTTCAGACCCTTCAAGGGTTAGCTTCCCTCTTGGCCACTCCACATATATAAACATCCCTAGGAACCTTGAATCAAAGCCCATATTCCATAATTTCCAGTGCATGACCGTCCCACTTCTACTGATTTAGTTTTTTGGTCTACCAGGCTTACGCCCTCCTCAATATCAGTTACCCAAGCCATGGGTAAGCATTTGGGCTCAGACCATCTACTCTCCCCTCAATATCAGTTACCCAAGCCCGCTGTTTGGAAGGCGCAACATTTTGACAGGTAAGGTTACTCCGATGATTTTCAGGTCAGACTTGGCTGAATCTTCGGTTAGGAAGAAGAAGAGGAACTGGTAATTTGGTGGTAATATCAAATCCAAGGGAGCTCCAAGCTCTAAGCTGAAGACTCAGATTTCTTTTGCGGGGAAGAAATCTTCACCTGCGGGGAAGGAGTCATCCCCTGCCAAAAAAGAAGTCATCTCTTGCAGGGAAGTACTCATCCCCTAATAGTAAAAAACAACAAAGAGGGTGAGGATAAATGCTACTCTACGACTGACTCTATTGGACAGGCTGAATGAGGACTCATTCAGAAGTCTTCATGTAGTAATCGTGACCACACAATTAGATAGAAATAGAGGAATTTATTTTTTTTAGTTTTCTCTGTACTCTGTAAGTGTAGTATTATGTGTAAGAGACTTATATTTACAGGCCACTACATGGCATGTCTCTTTACAATGTTACCACATTATCAATAAAGTTATCGTTTTTACTTTAAAAAAAAAATATTTTTAGTTTCATTTCACATGTTTTAATGAACCATAGTTAAGATATTATTGGGGGGCAATAATCTGTCTATTGCCTCCCAATAGACCACTAAAAATACACTCAATTTTTAACCAATAACAAATTAGTGTACTTTAATAAACAGTGCAGTGATTATTGCCCCCAAATAGACATATTATTGGGGGGCAATAATCTTCTTCTTTTTTTTTTTTTTTTTTTTTTTTTTTGTGTGTGTTTCGACTCCACAATAGGCTTTCAATGAGTCTCCATTTTTACTGAATTAATAGTTTATAATCAAAAAACAACATTCACAACAGTATTTCACACGTATGAACCAGAAACCCTAGATTTCACAGATTTTTGCACATGCAAAGTCTATTTCATAGATTTCACAGATATGAACCATTTTTAAGCCATCAAAAAGCTTAAATCGAAGATTTATGTAATCGATTTCGCTAAAAGCGAATAGGAAATTCAATTTTTACTTCTTTCGATATTTCCGAAGCCGGAGAAAATACAACCGCTGCCAGACCTTGAATCTTAATCGCCGGTGTTCGGTGAGTATTGTGGTCGTTTACCCAGAGATATAGAGAGAGAGAGAGAGAGAGAGAGAGAGCTGAAAAGGTAAAGTGAATTGAGTCGTGCTATTAGTGGGTAAGGGGGAGTGGCACGATTTGTAATTTGTTTGTTTTCGGAGCCCAGAAGCGTCGTTGCATTGTTAGTTTGGGTAAGTGGGCACAAATATATCTTGGTGGAGTGTTTGAGTTCCTGTTTGGCCTAATTTGGATAACTGGTCACGACCCCTAAAATATGAGGTATGTTATGTCAAAAAATCTAGGTGGAAAATTGAGAAAAGGAACTAATCATAAATCTAATATAAATAATTTTAGAGTTAAATACTGTTTACTCCCTATACTTCTAGGGTTTCATCGTTTCAGTCCCTGACCTTCGAATTTCACCTAAAAAGTCCCTGAACTCTCAATTTCCTCCCAATTCGTCCCTGCCGTTAAGCTCCGTCCAAATTATCCGTTAAATTGCTGATGTGGTATCCATTTTACATTGAAATGTCCATTTTACCCTCAATTACTGTTTATTTTTATTTTTTTTCTTCTTTTCCTTTTTATCTCTTCTTCTTCCAGGTTCTCTCTCCCCTCCTCTGTTTATCTCCATCTTCTTCCCAAACCAAACCCAGTGCTCTCTCTATCTCTCTCTCCATCTTCTTCTTGGGAGATGAATATGCCTAGCAAACTCAGCATAATCTAAAACGAAATCGCCTCACCTTTACTGGCCTTCTGGTCTGTGTGGCCCGACCCGAACTTGACCTCTAATTCCTCCATAAACCGATACAAAGCCCAAGGTAAGAATCGATCGGGGACGCTGCTTATCGGAACGGTACAGTTTTCGAAGCTTCTCGATCTTGTTGTGGCACTGCACGGTTGTCTTGGGACAGCGAGACGAGGGGGAATTCGGCAGCGAGAGTGGTGGCGACATCATCCCAATCGTTCCGATCCAAATGCATCATCTGCTTCAATGTGGCGACCATCTGGCGGCGAAAATCACTGACGAGTAGGGCGAAGCGGCATAGCCCGAGTCGAAAATCTCTAAATCGGACCCTCCGGTGAACGAGGACGAGTGGGGAGGAACTGATGAGGTCGTGAAGATCGGGAATGGAAGTCCGGCCAAAGCTGAGGCTGAGAGCACGGAGGAGGTGGACTCCAAGCTTACTGAGCTGAAGAGGTGCTTGGTAGATTTGTTTTATGGGACTGAATTGGGCTTTCGGGCTGGGTCGGAGGTGAGAGCAGAAGTGGTGGAGTTGGTTAACCATTTGAAGGTGGCAAATCCCACTCCGGCGCCGACGAAGAACCCGGGGCTACTTGATGGCAACTGGGTTTTACTGTAAGTTCAATTTCATGTTTGAGAGTGTATGAGAAATGTTGGGAGAACTTATGGGGCATAGATTGCTTTTTCGAGTCGAGATTGGATTGGTCAAATGAAGGGGAAGAATTAGGCTGTTGGTAATTGCTTTTTTCATCACAAAGTTTCATAATTCAGAGAACTGGGTTACAAAATTGGAATTGAAATAATAGCAACTTGTAGGTTTCCAACTTAGGGGTCTGATCTGTTAGTTTGTGGCTATCTAGTTTTTTCTATGTACGGCGGCGGGAAGCGTCGACAGGAGGTGGGTGAGAACATTAGGGTGTGGGATAAGGAGAGAAGGGAGGCGTAAGTTAGGAGAGGAATAAGGGTTGTGACGGTGGTGGTGGGTGGTCGTTAACATTGGTTAAGGGCAGAGAGAGAGAGAGAGTAATTGAGGGTAAAATGGACATTTCAGTGTAAAATGGATGCCACGTCAGCAATTTAACGGACAATTTGGATGGAGCTTGACGACAGGGACGAATTGGGAGACAATTGAGAGTTCAGGGACTTTTTAGGTGAAATTCGAAGGTTAGGGATTGAAACGATGAAACCCTATAAGTATAGTGAGTAAACAGTATTTAACTCATAATTTTATATATGCACTTGTAATGAGAGTGAGTGTATCTTGCTCAAATACTAAGAAGGCAGCGATGAGAGCTTTTTTTATTTTTTATTTATTTTTAATTCTGTTATCTTTTTTATTGTTTTTTTTTTGGAACATAATGAGAGAGTTGGGGAAAATCACCCTCCCCCTCCAAAATAACCGTATTTGTTTTATGTCATCTCTAATTTTTTGGGTGGTTTTTTCTTTAAAATTTGTTCAAAATTAACAAAATAATGACCCTAGCAACAAAAGTTCTTTGGTGTGTGATGGTCTGTTGGGCAAGAAAAATGGCGATGGGCAATTTGAGAATTTTACAGAAGATATCAAAAGTAATGTAATAAGAAGAGGTCAGATGGCTAAATATAATTATAATAAGAAGATGTCTCTTGCTTTCGCTCTCGCAAACCCTAGTGGCTCCGTCACCGGTGTCAAATACGTTGCGTGCAATCTCAGTCGCGCTTCTACCGTTCGTGATCACCCAAAACGATCGCGTGCGTTGACCTCTCTTTTCTGATGCATTCCTAATGGGTACGGATCTGCCATGGCAACTTTCTATTGGCTGGCGAGGGCGGCTGAAGGGTGGCCTTCTGGTTCGATGTGGTGGATCTCAGAAGGATTGGTCGAGATGGATAACAGCGCTTGTCTGGATTGTGAGGTCATTGGCGGCCATTGGTTGGTTTCTTCTCTGGTGGGTGGCCTTGAAGCTGTCGCCGTCGGGGATCTATCTATTCTGGTCTTGGTCCCTCGAATTCTGGGTTTGGCCGCTTGGACTCTGGGCTATGATGCTGATGGTGGTGTTTCAGGGCAGCAGAAGGTGCATGAAGTGGTGGTCGGTCGGGGCACAGGCGACTGCCGCTTTTAACGGCGATAGGCTGCAGCCTAAGGGTGCCCAACTTTGGGTGTCCAGATCAGATCACTCTTTCACCTATGTGATCGACACACCATATCCAATATACGTGGTGCATATATTTTGTTACATATATGATTGAAGCTTGCAACAATCAGGTGAGCATTCAAAATATGCTACCTAGGACATATGCGCGTTGCACTCTTTTTCTCTTTCGACCAATGTTATTTTTGTCCCACTTGAGGTTTTGTTACCTGACAAGTTTTTTGACAAGGTAACATTAAGCGTGTCCAACACCATATCACAAATTGGTGGACATCCAAGGGGGAGTGTTGTAAATATTATAAATATGTGGTTGTCCACGTAAATTCTCATCTTTTATATCCTTAAGATGTAAACTCAACTCCTATATAAAGAGGTCCATGAGAACGAATAATACACACTTTTACCTCCTCCTATATTCTGTTTTTCTATTCTATCTCTCTCTTATTCTTTAGTTTATAACATAAAGGAGTAAATTGACATAAGCGTAAGGGCATCTCCCAACTGACTAGTTATTTTAACAAAAAAGTTAAAAATTTGACTAATTTAAAGATAATTTACCACTCCAACAGACTACTTATATCAGTTATATGAAAGTCAAATTTAACTTTTTGTTATTTTCTCTCTCGAGAAAGAAAATAACAAAAAGTTAAACAGTTTCACGTTTAATTTTATTTGTTTAATTTACAAACAGCAAAAATTATACAGTTTCACGTTTAATTTATACCGTTGGAATAAAAGTTAAATTAACTAATTATATTTAATTTTAAAAAAATTTAGTTGAAAAATATAACTTTCAGCAGCGTTGGAGATGCTCAACGGCGTAGTAATTAAGCTGTTGTATTGTCTGAAAATGGCCTACTTGCAAGGCATGAAAGAAAAAAAAGTAAAAAACAGGAAAAGTAACTTCGAACAAGAAAAAGTTGAAATTAAGGAGAAGAGTTGAAACCAAAGAAAAATGGCCTACTTAATGTTGAAATTTCCGGGTCCCAAGCTTCACCTCCTCCCAGTCTCCCTCAGACCAAATAAGACTACTGCTGCTTCCTCTTCCTCCTCCTTCACCATGTGGCGGCTGCCGGCAGCTAGGTCCGGCGGGCTGGGCATCGCCGCCATTTCCTACGTGGCAGTCGACTACCTCCGCCACCTGTCCCCCACGTGGCACCGTCGTCTTATGCCGGCCCTCTGGACCGCACTCGCTCTCGTCTCCGTCAGCCGCGTCCCGTTCTACAAGCACTGGAGCTCCGAGTTCCGGTCCGTCAAAGCCTTCGTTGCTTCCATGCTTTTTATGCTCCTCACTCTTCTCGTTGAAGCCGCCTGCGTTCGATTCGTCACCGCCGTCGTCGGCCTCGAATGGCACATGTATGTTCACTCTCCGATTTGATCTATCTGCATTTTAAGCTCGTTGAGCTTTGAATTTGCAGTTCTATATACTTTGCCTTGGGTTTTAATTTGCTTGATGCTTTGATTTTTTGCTTCGTTTTTGGAGTGGTTGGATTTGGAATTGGAATTGCGTTGCTCTTGTTCTAATTAATGTCCTAATTGACTTACCGGATCCATCGATGTCCTGTAAGAATTAGGATCGAGGACTTACTGGATTTGATCAATGTCGTGTAAGAATTAGTATCGACTTACCGGATTTGATCTATGTCCTGTAAGAATTAGTAGCAACATTTAAAGGATCTGATCTTACATTTTTTTCGGAAGATTGTTAGATCAGAGATGCAAGATTTAGAATTAGTGCTCTGATAATTATAAATGTCAGGCTGAAATGTTCATTAATTATGAAAACAAAAGTTCATTAATGATAAATTAGGTAAAAAAAATACACGATCTGGGTTTCTTAAAAGTTAAAACAGTAACTGCTTTGAAATTCCTTTATTTGGTTTACCTTTAACATTTTCTTTGTAGATCAAATAGAATTTAGATATAATTAGGATTTTAGCATCTAGCCCATATGATTTGCAAAGTCTACGCCGCAGTTCTTCTTAACTTAATTTTTGTTAGGAATGTGATCGGCTATTACTATGGATATGGCAATGCCACAGGTTGTTGTATGATTAAAATTTAGATAAATAACGTAGTCTAAGGGGTTTACATCATAGTTGGCCTTGTGGAAAATTTTCACAACAGTTCTTGATAGGAACCAAGAGCTATAGGTTAGGGTAAACTGGTAGAGTGTTTTAGAATGACCCTTTGATTTTCAGGTTGGGGTCCAGCTGCCCAACCCAAAGAAACTAGGTTGATATGTATTACATGGCGCACGACTTATTTCTTTGTGGGTCACAAGCGAATGAGCCTGTAGTGGCCGGGTCATGGATTGCGGATGGCATGCGGCCATTGTTCTGCCCATGCCAGTACTTTTTGTTTATAAAAATATAAACATGAAAGTATGAAAATGAAAATAAAAATAAGAATAATAATAACTAATTGCATTGAAGCTTTTCCTGCCTAGAGTTTTTCCCATGCGGTTTACCGAGGAATGCTAGCAACCTTCCCCTCCAACCTTTCCCTTTCTACCTTCCCCACTTATCTTGTGCTATGTGGATTCATTTATGATTACAATCTATGTATTTACTACCTTGAAAAATAACTAATTTCATTCCATGTTTTGCCCTTATTAAATGCTCTCTATTAATATGAAAAAAAAAAAAACTCTCGACTCTTTTGTTTTTCTAATTTTTTTTCAGTTCTTATATTACCTAAGTTTTTCAACGAAAATTTTTCTTTCATTTATTTGGTCATGTTCCATAATACTAAGTCTTTTTTTGACATCTTTTTTTAAATAAAACCCACAAAAAAACAAAAAACAAAAAAAAAAAAACAAAAAACAAAATGGTAAAACTCACTGACATGGCAGCTGCAAACTTTTTTTTTTTTTTCCTTCTCGTAGCACATGTTAGATTAGATGATTATATAATTTTTTTTTTTTTTAACATTCTCTTTGATATATGTATATAAGTAAAGCAAACGTTTGGCCATTTTTTTGGTTTCAATTCTATTTTTTTTTTTTGGGAAAAATTTGAAGTATGTATGTTCTTAAATATATGTGTACGTATTTCTTATGTAAATACGTACGTAAGCCCACAAAAATAATATAATTGCAAATAAAAAGGATTCACAAAAAGAAAAAAGAAAAAAAGTTGAGAAACTAAAATTAATTACTTAATTAAATGCATGTGAAATTAAATAAGGGTAAAGAAGGGAAGTGAAAACTTGTCTTTTAATTGTATTAATTATTTGAATTTTTTAGATAGTGGAATACACGTGGCATGCAATGAATGGGGAAGGTAGAAAGGGAAAGGTTGGAGGGGAAGGTTGCTAGCATTCCTCGCGGTTTACCAAGGATTAATGAGGCCACCATATGTACACCCGTAGTTTCTTGTATGTTCATGGAGTGTTCTACTAATAATAACTAGATACCAAACACACCCTATGGGTGTGGATAACTACGTAGGCAGTTATTTCACAAAATGTGGAGAAAACTGCTCCACCTTTTTTTGTTTTTATTTTTATTTTTTGTTAAATTTCTTTATATTTTCTTTTATTTTGTGAATTGGCTTTTTTATCCTTCTCGAATATTTCAGTTCAAAGGTTTTTTAATATTTGAGGGCTAATTTGGTAAAATATTTCTGTTTTGGTTGACAAGCTCTCTTTTCTTAATAATAGTATAGATATTATGCTCTGATAAAAAGAAAAAGAAAAAAAATTTCATTGAAGCTGAATGTATTGAAGTTCTTTTGCTTTGCGAGTAATGCTAGGTGAACTACCTTTTTGGGTCCCACCTGCATCCCACCTTATGTGGCAGCTGATGTGGCAAAAAGTTTAACCTATCACAGAATTTCATTAAATGACGTGCCTCTGCCACATTAGCTGCCACATAAGGTGGTGTGCATGTGGTACCCAAAAAACTGGTTCACATAACATTATTTTTTGCTGAATAGTAAACGATAAAATTAGAAAATGAGAAAGTTTTGCATCTTTAGTGATTGATCAACGCAGGACAGGGCCATAAAGTATTGATGTCCATGGTGCACTTCATGTAGATATATGTATATTACATATACAACAGTCCAAAGAAACCTTCGTTCTGGACCCCACTTCTCACACAATGAATATTAAATTGTGAAAGAGAGACAATAGGACAAAGTATGAGTTCATCTTCCAAGTAAATTACATAAACTACTACTAGTCCTCATTTTCCTCTTAATTGTTTTAGATGAGGGATATGTTGTTAAGTTCAGTTTCTTATAATAGTTCATTCTATTGATCGAGTTATTTGAGAGCCATGCTGCTCCTGGTCTCAGTATGCTTCCCCCTAGATGAAGATAGTATAAGAGATGATGGAAAAAACTTGAGAAAATTGAGATCCTTACAGAGATATAAGGGTTTTGAAGGCTATTAAGGATGTTGATTAACAAGTTGTGTTTGTGTCCTACGAGTATATGGGTAACCCAGAACAATAACAATTGAGTTATATCAATGTGCTGACATCACATGATATGATGAAATATAATTGTCTGATAAATCAAATGACATAAGATTTTCAGCACACAATTTAAACATCTTCATCAGCTGCCCACATAAGCTTTCATCATGTACTTGTTCACTTTTTACCTACAAGTATCACTATGTCTGTTTCAGTTATCCCAAGCCATCAGTAAATCCTTTCCATAAAAGTATAGTTTGATCACTATAGCATCCTGCTTCAAAACAAAAATAATTTTCTGTTGTCAACCAAATTTTTTATTTTATTTTTTATTTTATTGAAACTTCGCCAAGTAAGGGAAATTTATTAGAGGATGAAGAAAGAAGAAGAAAGTTTCTAAATATGCTGTTTTCTTTCTCTCTGACAACCCATCAGTCATTTAGTGGCTCTGTCCTTGACAACCATTGTGTGCATGTAAGAGGCTTAATGATGAATTGTGGATGTTTTTTTTGTCAAGGCGACTACTTTGTTTCTTTCTACCAATAATTCAATTCCAAATTCTGCCATTTTGGTCAGAGAAGATTAGCACGTACAAACATTTAAGACTATTGGCCGACGCTATTTTACGGTGCTGACCTATAAGGACATCATGCATCTTTGCTTCACCTCTGGTTGTGCTTTATTTGGGTGTAGAGTTATGTTCTTCGAGATTACCATCATGAAGGAAGTGATCTAAAAAAAAAAAAAAAGGAAGAAGAAAAAGAACCTAAAAACGATGGTGTTGTAAATTTCGTAGCCAAATTGACACATCGGTGACATCGTTCAGTTTGGTGTCCTTTCAATACCCTTTGGCATGCCTTCGGCATTGTATGATATTCTGAGACTGACGTGGAGTATATTAGATTAGATGATTTGGGTACAATCTGATTTCTTATAGTTCATACCTACCAGAATATCTCTATGGAGATAATACTTCTCTATATTCATGCTATATTAGACACAAATTTAGCTAATTATTTAACTGTAGGAAAATTGATTGACTGGTTAATGTTTTACACTTGACAGTGATACATCTCCTCTTCCTGACACTGGCCAGTGGTTTCTTTTGGCACAGAATGAGAAACTACCTCAATCAGTAGTCGAAATATTGAGAGCCCGTATTATTGGACTGCATCACTTCCTCATGTTGTTTATGATCCTGGCTTTCTCGGTACTGTTTGACTCTGTGAAAGCTCCTGGCCTTGGACTAGGTGCACGATATATGTTCACCATGGCCATTGGCCGTATTCTTCGTTCTATAACTTTTGTTACAACAATTGTACCATCAGCCAGGCCTTGGTGTGCTACTGTTCGGTTTGGAATTCCTTTATATCCTCATCGTTGGGCTCAGAAATATTATGTCCCTTATGCTTCGGATTCCGATGCTATTCGCCAGTTGATACGAAAGGATATGGCGTTTGGTAAGTACTCTGCATAATAGGTTCAAGGTTCCTCCTGTTTTCATCCCTAGATGTTATGTTCTTGATTGCAACTTTACAACCAAAAGAACACTTTAAACCTGACTCTGAACTGACTTTGCTATGAGCTTTGCACTGAATTTCTCCTATGTCTACCAGAAACTGATACTACCAATCTAAAAGTTATTTTCTCCTATGTCAGATAGACTAGATTCATAAGACCATTTTAGTTTTACTTCTTTGTGGGTTTCCCTGTTGTATGACATCCGATAACTTAGCTTCCATTTAAAATTACTCAAAGCTGTTTAATTACGGCCATTTTTGGGAACAGATATATGATGTTTCTACTCTTGGAGTTCAACTAGTCTTTTATGTATTATAACTCATCTTGTAAACATGTATAAATGCTGCTTAATGTTTTTCATGGTTTAGAACTTCCTGTGATGTGCTGGATATTTTTTAGTGTGATTATACTGGAGGGAGGTTCTGCATACCACACTCTTTTCAATCTCCAACTTTCTTTTTTTTTCTGTGTTTTTTTTTGTTTTTGTTTTTTTTTTTTTGTTTCTTTGTTTTGCAAATATATTACATGGATGAATCTTAAACGCGGGTACCACCGTATTTGAGAGCTAGGAAGTTGGTTCTAAAGTATTTTCCTATACATTTTTCTGAACTAATGCTGCTCCTTTACTGCAATTATCCTCTTAGAATAAGGTGGTAGGCTTTACAACTTTCTTCATTTTTTTTCCCACCAGCTGATACTGGAAAATTAATTGGCGACTACCGTCCGGACTGGGGTCCCATGAGCTTCCTGATTGATTTTTTGCGACCCACCGTAACCGATGGATCATGGTATAATTTGCTGAGGACCGCTGGAGGCGGCTGCAATGACCTCGTGTACAGTGGGCATGTTCTAGTTGCTGTATTGACAGCTATGGCTTGGACGGTATATAGTATATACACATTATATGTGTTTTAAATTTGCAGTGCCCCATCATATATCAAGGGACTTTTGTCACTTGAGTCTAAAGTGTAACCTACTTGTTCTGATGTTCCTATGCATCTGATCCAATATTGCAGGAAGCATATGGTGGTTTTAGCTCGGGCTTCATATGGTTACTTGTCTTGCATTCTGCACAGAGAGAAATACGGGAACGAAACCATTATACTGTAGACTGTGTTGTAGCTATATATGTGGGCATCCTCCTTTGGAAGGTGACAGGTTTTCTCTGGTCAGCCAATGACACATCCACAGGAAGGAGGATCAATGTACTGGAGAAAATTCAAAATCGACTTACCCAAGCCGCTAAGGATGACAATATGGATGAAGTGAGAGAACTCCTTAGAGAGGTTGAGTTGGTCAGTCAAGAGAACCAGAAAGCGCCGAGCAAGGCTATGTGGTTACTTGGTTGTGGTATTGTAATTTCTGCAATCACCATCGTTCTTCTAGCGTTAGTATTGACGAGTGATGGATAACTTTCCAGCATGATACCCTTCCACAGCTTAGGAAGTTGATCATTTTAGTTCCATGTATTGTATGTTGTAACATTATAGATGCAGTGTGTTTCACCGTAGCGCGCAGGTTGAGATTTTGTCAGATCGATGCAGAAATTTAACTTCAGTTTTTTTCTGGTGAGTTGATATAAAGCTAGTGAATGAATACAATTAGTGAGCACCGATTTTTTCTTTCTTTCTTTTCTTCTCTTTCTACTTTCTAGTGAGAGAAGCGACCATCCTTGAAATAGCTGATGTTCATACTCATCTTTGTTTATAGTCAGAGGTCAAAACTACATCATTTCTTCTTATCGAAGCCTTTTATTTGCTGGATACTTTTCTTTGATTATCAACTTTACTACGTGTGTTGCCAATATCCTCATTTTTTTGCCCAATACATGATCTGATTACCAGTTCATCATCTGATTAAAACGTATGAACCTCATGCTCACCTAGTCAATCTATACTTCTTTTTCTTTCTTGATGGAGAGACAATCAGGTGCAGCAATTGAGCCATAGGCATTGAATATAATCTTTTATAAATTTTTAGTTTTTCATCCATAGCTTTCCAATTTTTAGGACTGATAATGCGTCATTTTATATTTTTATCACATTGGTACTGTCCAAATCAAGAAGTCATTTTATTTACAGTCACAAATATTGATACGTCTTTCTTAGACCTTCTCAAATGAGAATGTTTGCACTTTCTAACGAGTAATTTTGTGAAATTTCAGCAGTATTAATAACCGTTTGGTAGCCAACAATGGTAAAACATTACAGGTAAATATTTAGCCCGAGATAGAATAAAAATGGTAAAATTCAGTAGTCAATGGTTAACTAAATTTTATCACTTCTGTTCTACCTCGACCTACGAATGAAAGGTCGAAATGAGACTAGTCTGGGTAACGAAGGATCTTCTTAAATGCTAATAAATGCCTCATCTTGTAGTAACTGCCGTTTGCAGAATATCTTTTGATTCGCAAATACCTCGCCACCAAGACGTAGGCAATGAGGTAGTAATTTCCCAAGTGTTTCCATTAGATTCTAGCAATGGAGGAGTTAGAATCCCATAGCTTTCTTATTTTGGACAACACTTCCCACGACACTCAATAAATTTTTCTACTTTTCCCACCAAATTTTAGCAAACATTTAGTGAGTCAAAAAAGAATTTCAAGGCGTAGGGCTGAGCCTCTCAGTTAGGCTGAGTTTCGAATCTCTTTCAAAAAAAAAAAAAAAAAAGATTTCCAAAGTAAAAGTAACTTATAGCACAAGATAAGGTAATAATTGCGCAATAACACGAATAACCATGTAGCTTACAAGTTACAGTGACTATTTAAAAAAAAAAAAAGTGAGTTTTTTCTATAAGAAAAATGTGGATTTGTATCTCCCATTTAAAGTGATTGAAATTTTTTTATTGGTTCTTTATAAGAGGGAGACTTAAGACAATTAAATGGTAAATTGCAAAGATTTAACAACAAACAAGGTTTGGAGCTCACTTTGTTTTGATCAACCTAGTGACAAACAAAGTTGCGGAAATAAGTTTCATCCTCAAGAAATGACATGGTTTTCGGAAACATCATCACTAACCCTGCTAAAGTTATGTTTGTTATATATTGCGTGCCAAGGGGTGGCTGAGGTGTGCTGCAGCCCACCTCATTTTTGAAAGAAATATATGCAAGGTATAGATTATAGAATAGTCTTAATATCCCCTAAAGACCTTTTCCCTCTCTCTCATCTCTAATTCATTTTCTCCTATTCTTCTCTTATGTGATTCTTTTCTTAATTTTTTCTTTCCGTGTGTATTTAGTCCTTTCAGGTTCATTTAAGATAGACTTCTCTATCTGACCAAAACAAAATAAATGAATTCTCCAATTAATTTTATAATTTTTTCAATTAAGAGTTTAGCATTGAATTCTAATATAGGATCTAATTTAGATTTTCATCAAGGAACTGTCATAAAACAGATTAGTGAATTTGTTTTTTCCTTCAAACACATAACTTAGTTTGATTCAGCCCACCTTCTTTTACAGTCCTGGTTCCGTCCCTGCTGCTGCTCTTGGTTGTAGTTACTGGAATCAAATCCTCCTAGAGAATGGAAGACAAGGAACATCCAAATCATCAGAAGGAAACCTTCCCTTCCCAACTATGTTAAAATAAATTTTGATGGATCAATTAACCACTTACATAAAGCCTCAGACTATTCTTTCTGAATCCATAAAGATGCATGGAAGAATATTTGACATCAAGTGCTAGTCTTAAATGATTTCAAGCTTATAAAATTGTATCCATGACTCTTGTGGACACCCCATGATTGATTAACGTAATTATCCAGGGCATTCTTGAACTTAAAAGATTCATTCTCTTCATCGTCAATGAATTCCATTAAGAACACATTATGGTTATTTCTTTGGAGATGCTCAAATTTCTTTGGACACCCCGACATGGATTATCCTCTGAGCCTAAAAAGCCTTTGAAGATATTGTCTGATCTCGCTAAAAAATATAAAATAAAGAAAAACTAATTACAAAAAGGTAAAAATGTCCAATACAGTCTATTGATATAAGTCTTTTCTTTGTAAGTAAGAGGTTGCGAGTCCGATTTATGAAAAATTAGTTATTAATGGCTGATGTGATAAAAAGAAAAAAAAAACATTTCTTATACTGATATAAGTCTTTTCTTTGTAAGTAAGAGGTTGCGAGTCCGACTTATGAAAAATTAATTATTAGTGGTTGATGTGATAAAAAGAAAAAAGAAAAAGAAAAAGAAAAAAGGCAAACATGAAGCGTAAAATGTGACTAATTAACGAGAGATTATTCAGAGCACCGCCGTGCACTTGCACCAACATAAATGAATGGTTAGATTGCATTAAATACACTTTTTGTTTATTAAAAATAAAGTTGATAATAAATATCAAGGGTTGAGATTATTTTATAAAGGTTGGGTCACTTACACCGTCGGTGCATAGAATAATTTCCACTAATTAACCTTAAAATACTTTGTAGCTCATCTATCAAAAATATGACTAATAACCTTCAAGATACCCAACGATTTTGAGCGTTGGGTTTCTCAACTTTGATTTTTCCCACCAAAGAAACCGTAAAACGATGACTTTGATCGGTCATGTGAAGTCCATATGTAAAACTAGATTACAAACAAGCTCACACAATTACATGTTCATTATTAACTTTAAACATACCATTGACATCATAAGTTGAGGCCATTGCTGCAGCTGCAAAAACAAGGATGAAGACGAGGTTGAAGTCTTCTGCTATTCACCAACTTATGCTTCTGAATGGGCAGAACACAATGCTTGTAAAACGGTGGTGATAACAGGGACCCTAACCTCTTATTTATACAAGTACTAGTCCTAAGAATCCTCCCATAAAGGTTTTCCTTAAGGATCAAGTATTGTATCTAAGAATCCTAATGCATCACAGTTTAGGACTTTCTTGTAGTCCAAATAATGGATTCCTAATCCAATGATAAATACACTATCACATTAGATATCTAGGTTGATTCTTTTCCAAATCCATGTTGTATACGATTTAATGTATTTGATGGTTTCCTAGTTACTCTAGGATAACTTGTGATGAGTCCACTTTTGATCTTACAATCTCCCACTTGGACTATCACTGGTTATCAAGGACAACCAAAACTGAATAACACCAACTCGTTTACAACCAACTGAAGTGTGCACCAGAATAAGGAAAAGTCTCAAAATCCATTCAACATGGTCAAAACACAGTAGCTTATGCAGAGCAAAGAAAAGCATACATTTTAACAAAAATGCAGCACTTCCAGACCACTAACACAAGCTCCTGCATTCCACATATGCTATTTCAAACAAAATGATGCAATATATGAACATCGTGTATTACCAGAAGATCATATACCTAAATGGTCCAACTGAATGTTTCAAAATGAAACTCAAGCATAACTGAAAACACTGATGGTCTTAATGCTTGTACTTTAAACTGAAGGAACATGTTCACTGAAGTTACAAGACCATCTGACATTTAGGTAAATCAAGAACATAAAATAAAAGTTGCAGAGAATTTTAATAAAATTGCAGTAACACAACTTGAATGAAATACCTCGAGAAAATTTTATTGATAATTAAAATTCAATAATACATAAAGTTGTGATAATAACTGAATTAAAAAATCACAACTATCAAAAATTACAAGAACTCAGAAAATTACAAAACTCATAAAAATTTGCTCTTACTAAATAGGCTCCCACTGAACTCAAGAACCTAAACTAGGTAAAACACCAATGTTCTCAATATGTTTCTTGAAGGCTGCAACTGACAATGCCTTAGTGAATGGATCTGCAAGCTGAAAGTCTGTGCTTATACTCAATACTGAAATTTCACCATGCTTGACTCTCTCCCTCACACTGTAATACTTGAGGTCAATATGCTTTGAGTTATTTGACCTTTTACTGTTTTTACTGAAGAACACAGCTGCCTCATTGTCACAATAAATTACAAGAGCATCAGAAACTATATGACTTAAAATTCTAGTCTGCATCAAGAAATTTCTAATCCATAGCCCTTCACACATTCCTTCACATACTGCAATAAATTCTGCCTGCATTGTAGATGTTGTCACTAAGGTTTGTTTCATAGTTTTCCAAGCAACTGCCCCTCCTGCTAGCATAAAAACATATCCACAAGTCGATTTCTTGGAATCAGGATAATTTCCTGCAAAGTCTGAGTCTGTATATCCTACAAGCTTCAATTTTTCAACTTGTCTATACACAAGCATGTGGTTTTTGGTCCTCTGCAAGTACCTAAGTACTTTCTTTCCAGCTACCCAGTGTTCATGACCTGGATTAGACTGAAATCTGGAAAGAATACCAACTGCAAAAGACAAATCAGGTCTAGTGCAGACCTGAGCATACATTAGACTGCCAACAAGCCTTGCATAAGGCTTGGACTCCATATCCACCTTTTCTATTTCATTATTTGGACTTTGTTTCTTGGTGAGCTTATCTCCCTTAGACATTGGAACCTCCCCTGATGCACAAGTCTCCATGCCATATCTTTTCAGAATTTTAGCAATATAGTTTTGCTGGGATAATCCTAGCAAACCTTGTGCCCTATCTCTTATAATTTCTATTCCTAGTACATATGATGCCTCACCTAAATCCTTCATATCAAAATTCTTTGAGAGAAAGGCTTTGGTTTCTTTAAGTAGCTTTAAATTGCTACTGGCCAACAAAATGTCATCAACATAAAGTACTAGAAATATAAATTGGTTTCCAGATGTTTTGAGATAAACACACTCATCCACTAAATTCTCAATGAATCCAAAAGAAGAAATCACAGAGTCAAACTTTTTATACCACTGTCTAGAGGCCTGTTTTAAACCATAAATGGATTTCCTTAACTTGCAGACTAAGTCTTCTGTTCCTGGTTCTATAAACCCTTCAGGCTGCTTCATGTAAATAACCTCATCGAGTTCTCCATTCAAGAAGGCTGTCTTGACGTCCATCTGGTGTAGCTCCATGTCAAACTGAGCTACAAGTGCCATAATGATCCTAAAAGAGTCTTTGGTTGAAACTGGGGAAAAGGTTTCAGTAAAATCAATACCCTCCTTCTGTGTGAAACCCTTGGCGACTAACCTAGCTTTATGTCTCTCAATATTTCCATTTGCATCTCTCTTGGTTTTAAATACCCACTTGCAGCCTATAGCCTTTTGTTTGGGGTCAGGTTTTACTAAATCCCAAACTGCATTGTGGTTCATGGACTCAATCTCAGCTTCCATAGCTTGTTTCCACTCACTTGACTGACTGCTTTCAATAGCTTGATTGAAAGTGACTGGATCATTGTCATCTGCAAGATCAATTTCAACTTCATGTTCTTGCAAATAAACAATATAGTCAGAATCTTCCCCCCCATAAGTTGGTTTCCTTGCTCTATTAGACCTTCTTAATTGGGGATTTTGATTTTGTTGTGGTTCTGCAGGCTGATCTTGAGGTTCTACAGGCTGTGGTTGATCAGGTAAGGGTGCAGGGTTAGCTTGATCATCTGCAAAATGCATTTCTTGATCAACAGGTTGATCTTGTGCATTTTGAGTTTCTGGAATACTAATGGCTGCTTGTGTATCATGAACTATAGGCAATATATTTTCAGTATGCTCATTATCCACAATTTCTTCAAATTCTGAAGATAAATCTTCAAAACTCGTATTGTGAATTTTCTCATCCAAGAATTTTACTTGATGTGTTTCAAAAATTCTTGGTGAGTGTTGAGCTGCATAAAGCTTGTAACCCTTAGATTTTTCAGGGTAGCCTATAAAATAGCAGCTTACAGTTTTAGGATCAAGCTTGTTAATGTTTGGATTGTAAATCCTAGCTTCTGCAGGGCATCCCCACACATGACAATGGTGGAGGCTAGGCTTTCTGCCACACCACAACTCAAAAGCAGTTTTCTCTATAGCTTTACTAGGTGTTCTATTGCAAACATAGTTTGCAGTCCTTAAGGCCTCACCCCATAAAAACCTAGGTAGGCCTGTGGTGCACATCATGCTCCTGATCATATTCAAAAGTGTCCTATTCTTTCTCTCAGCCACACCATTTTGCTGAGGATTATATGGTGTGGTATATTGAGCCTTAATGCCTTGTTCTTGCAGAAACAAGGCAAAAGGACCTTTTTGTTGTCCACTCTCTGTGTATTTTCCATAAAATTCACCACCTCTATCTGATCTAACAGTTTTGATTTTCTTCTCTAGTTGTTTTTCTACTTCAGCCTTAAATATTTGAAAGGCTTTAAGTGCTTGAGATTTTTCTGAAAGTAGATAAACAAAATAATATCTAGAAAAGTCATCGATGAAGGTTATGAAATACACATTTCCACAGATTGTTTGAGTTCTAAATGGACCACAAATGTCAGTATGTATGAGCTCTAAAAGTGCTTGGCTTCTATATGCAGTCTTTTTCCTTAAGTTAGTTATCTTTCCCTTAAAACATTCAACACAATCTTGTAAATCAGAAAAGTCAAGTTCATTTAAGATATTGTTTTTAACCAAAATTTTCAATCTCTCTTTTGATATGTGGCCAAGTCTTCTATGCCACAAATATGCAGACTTTTCATTGCATTTAGTTCTTTTGACACCAGTTAAGGTGTTACTCGATGTGTTATTATTTTCAACAAGAGAAATTTCTTGTTGACTGTGTGAACAATTTAACTGTAGGTAATCATTCAATATAACACCAGAACCAATTTGAACTGAATCTTTAGAAATAATAATTCCATTATTGTCAATAAGAAGTCTACATCCAGATTTAACCAAAAGAGAAACTGAAATTAAATTCCTTCTCATGGAAGGTACATAATAAACATTATCCAAAACTAACAACTTTCCTAAACCAAGATCTAATTTTAAGGTTCCAATAGCTTTGACTGCCACTCTCATGCCATTGCCTACACACAGGTTCACTTCATCACTTCTTGGGACTCTCTTCCTTATGAATCCCTGCAGAGAATTAGTAATATGTAAGGGGCTTCCTGAATCAATCCACCAAGTTTTTGGTTCAACATTAACTAAATTAATTTCTAAGGAAAACAGTGAGTTAGTAAAATTACCCTTTTTGATCAACCAATTCTTAAAGTCTCTGCAGTCTTTCTTCATGTGCCCTATTTTCTTACAGAAATAGCACTTGAACCTAAATGGTTTGTTGGCTTTAGCTGCTCCTGAGGTAGATCCTTTGAAGATGGTTTTGGTAGGCTTGAGCTTAGACTGGTTCTGGTATTTCTTCTTAGGCTTCTCAACAAGGTTCACTGAGGTACTCGGCTCTCTTTCCTTCCTAATTCTGTCCTCCTCATCTACACAAATGGCAATCAGCTCCTTGAGGCTCCATTTTTCCTTCTGAGCATTGTAGCTGGTTCTTAGTTGGCTAAAACTATTAGGTAAGGAATGCAGTGCAGTGTGCACTACATAATCATCTGTGACCCCCATGTTGAGGTCCCTTAACTGAGCATTAATCTCAATAAGCTTCATGATGTGCTCTCTCACTTTTCCAGTTCCAGTGTATTTAAGGTCATTAAACTCCTTTGCCAGCCTAGCTGCCTCAGCCTTGTCACTCTCCCTATACATGTCATGAATAGCATACAGAAAGTCCATGGCTAGATCAGGTTCCTCTATACTTCCTCTAACTGTGTCTGACATGGTAGTTCTAATAACATTCTTTGCCATCTTGTTAGCTTTATGCCACTCCTTATAATGTTTCTTCTCTTCATCAGTGCTCTCACTGGTAAGTATCTCAGGTTCATCCTCGGTTAAGCAAAGGTCCATGTTTTGGTTCATGGCTAGGTAAAAATCTACTTGGTTTCTCCACTTTTTGTAGTTATAGCCAGTTAGGAGCTGAATGGTGTTCAAGGTCACAGTAGGGATTCCTAAAGAGCAAAAACAAAAATAAAGTTTTGTGAGTTTTCCATCTGTAAAGTTCTTAAAAATTTATGTTTTATGTTTTCTGTAACTTCAAGCAATATCAAAACCAAAACAATGCAACCAGAAAACAAAAAACACAAGCAATACCATATTTCAACCAATAGCCCTTTTATCTAAAATTAATATCATGCTACACTTTTAAGTAGAAGACATAATATTCTGAAGGTTCCAAATCAATAAGCCATATCTGTTGAAAGCAAGTTATCCAAAGAAAACAAATCACATCTTTAGACAGAAATTTGTATTCTAAGTATCCATATTTGAAAACAACAGTTATGCATATTGCTATTTGCATTCTAAAATCATACTGTACTACTTCTTTGGAAGCAAAATTATATGTATAATTTTAAAAACACAAGATACAATTTTTCAGGTTTGTTAACTCAAGGCTTTCTGCAAGAATTAATGAAGAATGCTTTGTGCAATACGTTCACTCAAACCTACAGAAAACACAAACCAAAATGAGCTTGTAAACTTGTTTTCTATCCGGATCAATGATCTTTATAAGAACCTAAGCTCATTGTACCTGTAAAATTTTAACAATGCCAAAAAAAAAAATTTGGGAGATTTTTGCATACATTGTTATACCAAAAATACAGATACAAAACTCAAGAATTTATCTGAAACATGCATATCAATCACAAACACAAACAACACAGATATGCAAGCACAATGTCGATTTCATAAGAACACAAAAAACATCCAAGAAATTTAAATTTCATCCGGTCACCATTTACTCTAGCCTATGCGCACGCCGGGAATGCTTCTAGGGTTCTTGTGCTCATCAATTAACAAAACAAAATTGAATCGAAACTGAATTTTTCTGTAAAAACCTGATCTTTGCAATTTTCCCAATTTTGCTGCAAAAACTTTCGCGGAAGCATGAATTCAGTAACAGAAGGCAGCAAAGAATCCTTATTGGCATCTCAATCGAGCAACACAGGGGTCTTGAATCCCTACAAGATGAGTTCATCTTGTGCGTCTCTGTTTCTGAATACCCAGAACCAATCCTCGCTTCATGTGACCGTTGTGATAACGGTCACTTTCTTTAGTTTCTGAAGGAGGTTTTGGGTCGGGTCTGGGCTCGGATCAGCATGTGTTGTCGCGTGGGCCAAAAAGGGTTTTTCTGAAGGTGGCCAAAACGTGGCCTGTTTATTGCAAAGCAAAATTTTTTTTTTTTTTTTTTTTGAAAACCTAAAACGATTTTTACGTCGAAAATAAATTTGAAGAACAATTTGTGAGCCTAAGCTCTGATACCAATTGTAAAACTAGATTACAAACAAGCTCACACAATTACATGTTCATTATTAACTTTAAACATACCATTGACATCATAAGTTGAGGCCATTGCTGCAGCTGCAAAAACAAGGATGAAGACGAGGTTGAAGTCTTCTGCTATTCACCAACTTATGCTTCTGAATGGGCAGAACACAATGCTTGTAAAACGGTGGTGATAACAGGGACCCTAACCTCTTATTTATACAAGTACTAGTCCTAAGAATCCTCCCATAAAGGTTTTCCTTAAGGATCAAGTATTGTATCTAAGAATCCTAATGCATCACAGTTTAGGACTTTCTTGTAGTCCAAATAATGGATTCCTAATCCAATGATAAATACACTATCACATTAGATATCTAGGTTGATTCTTTTCCAAATCCATGTTGTATACGATTTAATGTATTTGATGGTTTCCTAGTTACTCTAGGATAACTTGTGATGAGTCCACTTTTGATCTTACACCATAGTCTCGAGAAGTGAAGGCCTCTTCATCACCAGATACATGCATCGCTGACATTTGAATTTCGCATCATCACTTCTCTCTTTCTAGCTGAAACTGAAACCTCAGAATAAAACAAAGGCATCTGCCCATTCTCCCCGGGTCTAGCTAGGTATGCACTCTTTGTCTCTCAGTACGTACCATCATTGATGATCGCACAATGAGTTTCTGTACGTGTAGTTCTCATTTTAATCTGTTCTATTAATTGTTAGGTTTTTCTCTCTCGTTCTGCATGTAGCAGAGACAAACCATGGAGAACTGCTCAACAACTAATGCTTTCTCTCACATAGAAAAGATTAGAACCCAAAAGTTGTACATAGGTTTTTTTTTTATTTTTATTTTTTATTTTTTGGTTCTGATCGACTTTGGTCTGAAATTTGTAGAATGCAGAAGACAATTGAGTACAAAGAAGGGGTAGAACCAACCCTGGAATTTGTGCTTACCAAGAAAGACATAACAAGGACTGGAGCACCAGCTACTCTGTTGGTTTTTAATAACGAGATTGGATTATCCCAAAAGAACATTGATTCTATCTGCAGCACGTGGGCAGTTCTACCAAGAAGGGGAAGAGGCAACAAGGCTTTATTGGAGAAAAAGGTAGATTTAAGGGTGTTTCATAAATAAAAAAGTTTGAACTTGGCATATATGGAACTTGCTCCTTGGTAGTAGAAGTTGAACCTGTGCTCTTTGTGATTCACCTGATTTGTTTTTTTCATGAATTCTATTGCTTCTTGGACCACATAAAATATACCTTAAAAAATCTTTCTGTAGGAATTTTGTGCAGAGCTTCTGTATTTGTGCTCCTTTTATGATCAATATCGGTCTATGACGGCCACTCTATGTATCTTAACCTACATCAGTACGGGTTATTACGTCTTTCTTTACTTTTCTACTACATTTTGAGTTTTATATTCAAATTTAATCACTAGAACATACCATATAGTTATTTACTAATTATTATTTGAAAGAGGACAAGGTTATGAAAATGCTAAGTGACTCCTTGGCTCCTCTCTATCAGTGAATTACTATGGTTTTGAGTTTTAAAGGTTCTACTAATTACTGCTTTCTTTGAAACATACCAGTGTTGAATGCATAGTAGTACGTAGTTCTCCATGCATTCATCTCATCTCTTTTTCTTCCTTGAGTTGGACACGTTCTGTATAAGAGTTTATATATTATTTGAAAGTACTAGATGGAACTAATTATGAGCAATATTTTATCTCAATGAATTTAACTAAAGAAAATTCGATAACACGACACGAAGATTTGCTAACGCAGTGTAAACCTCTCCACTGAGGAAACTTCACTGCGTGGCTTTTAACGTAGCCAACACGAGAAAAACAATCCAATAATAAACACAAGAGTTTACAGAACACAAGTAGTGTTGTTCATAACAAACACTTTCTCTTAGCAACAAATGCTAACTTGTTTTACAACCGTTCTAACTCTTAATTCAACATTCTAGACAATCAATCTTCGATCTTCCTTTCACTCAATTGAATCACCGATCTTGAGAGTGAATGAGGAAAATTATGCAATCTCACACATGAAACAAGTAAGGAGGGTTTTTAGAAAAACGATTTGAACAAAACACCTAGTTCAATAGAAAATAATTTCTACACTCAAAAACCCACCCCAAACTGTAGTTTTGAAACCTTTTTATAAGGGAGAATAACTCCCCCTCAATCAAATCTTTTCTTAATAATTAATCAAGATAAACAAGGAAAGGTTTAAAAAAGTTTTTGAATATGCAATCGACAATTACCTAAACAAGATCTCAAATTGATATGCATGTTAAAAACCACTTTAATGCATAAGAGATTTATTGATTCAATACAACGATATGCATATCAATTTAGAATTAAACCAACTAATATGGAATAAATGCACATTAAACTCAAGATCAGTGATTCAATTTGGCTTGATCTTTTCTTCAAGACCCGATCTTGTGCACTTTCTCTTTGTTTTTCTTGAGGCTCCGGTTTCCTTGTTGAAATGGGAAATCATGTGTTGAATGGCAATGGGCCAATATACTTACATTATTAATTATCAAGTTTGACACATAATACCAATATTGCTTGCAGGCATTGGATTTAAAAGTGTGTTTCTTGTGAGTTCACAGCCCCTCATATTCAGCAATGGATATCGTGTCAGACTTAATGAAGAACCAGATCAAAATTGTGGTATTGGGTATGTAGTGCCTGAATGGGTTAGTGAGAAGCCTTATCTTTCAAGCATATGCGATGTATATGGGGTTGACAAGGTATTGCCAACAACTATGTTTATCCTCCCCTTAAAGCCAGATAAGGTGGAAGCTGTTGCAACTGTCTAAGTTGCACCCAGAGCTTCTCCTCTTTTTATCCAAGATAAAGTGTCTTTATGTACGTGGTTGTGACCCTGAAGGAGCTCAATCAGTGTCTATAGTTTCTATATGTAGCCAGACTGATGATGAGGATCTTAGAGGCAAAACAGCCAAGTCTCATGTTGTTCAACTTTCAGTTAAAGAAAGCATGTGTGATAAGCAGGAGTTGTGCAAGTACTACTTGTGGAGAGAAGCACTTCCAGTTAAACCTAGGAATAGAGTTGGTATAAGGTCGGATGTGGAGAAATGGGTGGTTACCCTAGCTTTCCCATTTGGAGAAAGACTGAGACGGGGAACATCATGTATTGGTGTCTTTGCTTTCTTGCCAACAGCAATGGTCACAAACTTCCCATGCCATTTGTGATTCAAGCTGACTTCATTCTTGCCTCTTCACGAGAATGTATACTATTAGACAACGTATGGAACTTGGGAATTCTTGAATGTGTTCCAACCGCATTTGTCAATGCTTTCGAGTCTTGTATAAGACAACTCTCTTTGTTTCCTTCAGTGGGTCAGGTGTTTGAATTTTTACCTTCTCAAGCTTCAGTAATTCCCTTGTTTAACAACTTAAGGCAGTGCATCAAAACTAGGTTGCAAGGTCTAAAGATAGTGCCTCATGAAAGGTTTTCTGATAACAGCTCTACATTTTTCTTTTCACAGCCTCAGCATGCAGTTCGGATCTTGCCAAGATTTAGAGATATATTGGTTCAAATGGAAAGCAAAATGGCTCTTTTAATCGGTTTATATTCATTGAAGAATGTCTTGCATTCATCTCTGGACCTTGAAAAATACGGTGCAGCTCTGGACTTTCTAGGGGTGCCATTTTCTGATGACCAATGGTACACAAAGTGTAGAGGACTTGTGTTGCATGTATCAGATGATGTTTATGTCGATGTTCTTGGCTTCATTGCTGATAATGAGACAATATTTTCTTCAGAGTATTTTAAGAGCGTACCTCTTTTTAAATACATCGATTAGCAAGGGAATTTGAAATTTTGTTCAGTTACCAAAACCACCACAGAGGCGCCCAAGATAAGATATGCTATGGAGCTTGAGACTCACACATGGCTGAGTAAATGCAGTTTGTTGTTTGGATGTCCTGATACTATGTATTTCTTGCCCAATAGCACACAAAAAGCTCTATTAAATAGAAGTTCCTCTATAAAACAAAGAAAAATCACAGGAGAAGTTCATCCATCTGCAGTTGGCTTTCATACCAGGCAAGAGTGAAAGCTTGTACGACATATGATTATGCTCTTTTGCTTTGCAGTCATGTCTTGAATAAGGAACCAAATTTTGCTGTTGAAGTGGTCAGTTTCCTTTATCATGCCCACAGGAAATGCTTCCTTGTTGATAATAATTAACATATATAATCTTTGCCGGAACATCCCAGTAATCGATGGGGCAGGCCATGTCAGAACTCGAAGAACTATAGCCCTTGTTCCTACATCAGGGAGCAAATGGATGAAGTTGTTTGGACCTCGAAATCCATTTGTGGGACAAAATTATGTTGATATTGGGGACGTTTATGCTAAAAGCAGCCTGTTTCTCTAGGAGACTCAGTGCGCGAGAAAGAGCTTCTTTGTTTTGTGTTGTTGTCACGCCCTGAAATTTGAATAATAAATTCAAATCCGAAACATGAATAATAACAAATACAAATAACATACTGAATTTTATTCTCAGAACACAACCACACATCACACCACTCAGAATCCAAATCTCGAAACCTCGAGTTAATTATTACAACTCACTCTTAAAAAAAATAAAATTGTAAAGCTCAAGATGAGCATGACATAACTCACAATAGAAGGAAAAGAAAGTAATTGCTGCAACTCTTAACCAGCTCGACCTCCGTCCTGATTATCCTAACCTGCAGGATTATCCGCTACACCATTTGAATAGTGTACCGGGATTGCAACAATACAAACCCGGTAAGCTTTTGACAGCCCGTATGAGTAAGCAAGGAAATTGCACAGTTTAAATTAAAGATAACAACTCAAGCATTTCTTAGCTTAAGTAATTTAAGTGCACAACGTCACTTCAAGCATCAATCAACTCACATCTCAACATAACTACTCAAAATAACTAAACTTTCCCTACTCAATATATACTCATGGGCATATGATTAATTATATTAATCCCCCATGCAGTATGTCATACCCAAGGGCATATGATAACTTGTTTATCCCCCAAGCGGTATGAAGGCAGACAGACTAGAGCTCTAACTGAATTGTAACCTGTCACCTTGGCCAATGTTCAGTCTTACGATAATACTTGCCACAATCATCGACACAACGATGCGAATACTCGTAACCTGTCACCTTGGCCAAGGTTCAGTCTTACGGTATTACTTGCCACAATCATCGACACAACGATAAGAACACTCAACTCCAACATATAATTCGTCTACTGTACATACCTCCAATAATATGGAGTATTTGCTATCTCACCAAGCATAAGTAACTCCTACTTTGGGACATCCACAAGACATGGCAAGGCCCAACCGAGACATGCATCGTGTAGCCCTATGTTCAGGCTACGCGGCGGTATCCGGAAGTCGCAAATCTGCCACCGGGAAGCCACCTTCCCGCCCTTGCCAAGATGCCTCCACAACATGGCTTTCTACATGCTTCTTGGACTAGCTAGAATTGTATGGTTGCTTGTCCCACATCGAAGAACAAGTAGAGGAAGAGCATTCATTCATCTATAAAAGGAATGCCTCCTCCCACAACTCAACACATTCATGACATCCCATTACATGCTTTGTAATTCCTCTTGGGCCGCAAGGCTCAACACACTAGTATAAGCTTTCAAGTGGACGTAGTCTCCCGCTCATGCGGAGGCGAACCACTATACATCTTGTGTCACTCTCTCTCTCTCTCTAAAGCTAACTAGAGATCCCACGGATCACTAACGTTAACATTGGCGCCGTCTGTGGGAAGCCAACGCAATGGCTTCGTCACCTACCGTGAGCTAAGTCTGCTTAGCGGAACTCAAAGAAGTTCTTCCCTCCTTCTTTGAGCCATTTCAAATTCATTGGTCATCCTTTCTTCTCTTTCATCATTCTTGAGTTTTCATTGGTTCCAGTGAGTTTCATGTTTGAATTTGTGTTTCTTGGCGGCAACTTTTGCCAAGGCATGATCAAACATCACTCCAGCGGTACAACTAGAGCAGAAATGTGCAGAAATTTGCACTTTGAGGGCCGGTCAACACTGGTCACCGCCGGTCAACACGTAGTCAACGCCCAAGGAGTGGTCAAAATTTGCAGAAACTGCTCAAAACATCAAATCGGGGCTTGCCATCGGGGCCGGTCAACGCCCATCGGGGTTGGTCAACACCCATTGGGGCCGGTCAACGTCGTTCAACTCTGGTCAACTACCGGTCAACGCTGATCAATGGCTGGTCAACGCTGATGAGGTGAGGTCAACGCCACACTACCAAAAAAAAAAAAAAAAAAAAGAGAAGCATTTTGGGGTGCGAAATTACTCTGGACACCTACAGATCTCCTCTGGACACCATCCTACCTTCACTTATCATCATCCGCTAGCAATCACAGCTTGTTGCCATCACAGCAAGGCTAACTAGCGCTGTCAGCAGCAGCTCCGAGCATCAATCGGTCGCGCCGTCGAGCTCCATTAGCGGCGTCGCTAGGTAGCATCAGCGGCAAACTTCCTCCGCTGAGGCTCCATCAACGATGAGGTTCGGCAGCCAATGCTAACTCCAACGGCAATCACCAACGAGCCTGCACTGATTGGCATCAGTCACCACCATCCGCTGACCGCTAGCCACTACCGCCGGACTCTACACCGCTGACCCCCAAACTCAGCCATCCGCCGACTCTGCTGCAAATCTGCAGCTAGCTACAAACACCGCCAGGAGATACCAGCGGCACAACCTCCGCCGAGATCTTCCGATGTGCACCGCTCTTAGGCCTGCCATGCAGCGCCTCCACCACAGCTGGTCAAAGGTCCACTCCACGGCCAAAACTCCGCCGACAATGCTCCGCTCCGCCGAGCTTGCACCGCCAAGCCACCGCTGAGCAACTCCTCCTCCGGCAAAGCTTCCACTGAGCTCCAAGGATCCGCTGACCTCAGAGCTTCCGCTTAACTCGGCGTCCCCGCCACACTCTGAGCCACCGCCGAACTCCAGGGCTGCTGTCTCCGCTTCCCTCTGAGTCTCCGACGAACCTGGGTCACCGCTGAACAACTCCCGCTGGCACCCTCCACGGACAAGCTCCGCTGACCAAGGGCAACGCTAGTCAAGCACCGCTGGCAGAGAACACCGTCGGACTGCACACCGCCAGACCGTACGCCGCTGGCCAAGCTCTCCAGCCGACTAGGGCACCGTCAACCTCCTCGCTGGCCTCCGAGCACCACCGCTGAGCTGCCTCCGCTAGGCAACACCGTTGGGTAGCCTATCACCGCCGAGCTATCACTGCCTAGCTCTACCGCCAGGCGGCAGCTCCGCTGGCCAGAGTTCAGCTGGACAAACTTCCGCAACCGCTAGAGCACCATCAGTGGGGCTTCTCCCGCTAATCTCTGTCAAGCCACTGCTTTCTTTTTCTTCGATCGATCATCGACGCTAGCAGCAAAGCACCGCTGGCTCAAACTCTCCGCTGAGCAAGTCCGTCAACGAACCGGCCGCCACCGACGTCTCCTTCCACTGGCCTCCTCCGCTCACATGCCGAGATTTTCATTTTTGTTCCTTGGCAGTCAATCTCCTCGACCTTCAGCTCCTCACATTGACGCAGCTCTCTGGCAAAACCAGAGAACAAGATGAGTTTTCAAAACCACGTTTGAACTTGTTTTATATATGCTTCCACGTTGGTACTCTGATATGCTTTGACTAAAAGGATAGGATTCTCTTGTTTTTATCTCTCTGGTATAAAGCATCACGTGTCCGCACCTAAGCATGACTATTGCCTGCTGCCTACACGTCCAGTACCAAAGCATATATTATATATTTTTTGCTTGCAACGCTGGTGGCTTATTGTATTCAACACGTGATGAGCCTTGCATGCACATGCCATGCATTTGAAATCAGCAGCTTGTACATGCATATTATTATAAACCCATCTGTTAGAACATGCTAGTTCCATGAGACCATGACAAACGCATATTCAATTATATTCACACTGTGCAGCTTTGCTGGTAGGGCTCATGCTTACATTGGGTTTTTGGCAACCACATGGCTATTAAATAAACTTGTTATCTGCACATTTGGTGTTGGATAATTAAAGAGCTGACAAGGGCTCATGCTTTTGACCAGATACTTTATGGCCACCAACTTGTATACACACATATATATAGGGATTATAGGCTAATGCGTCCATATATCAAAGTGGGTTTTATCATTGGCACATACAAATAGCACTCAGCTCACCTTTTACTATTATATCCCAATTCATATATGCATGCCTGCATACACGTGCCTTCTCTATACGAGCATATCAATTGGCCATATATGCTCTTTGTCAACTGTATCACAGTGAGACTAGCTTATCAGCATGGATTTCAGTTATTTTGCTTGTTCAAGTGCGACCTTCTTGGTTCGTAAGCTAGCGGTTAAACAATCACACGTGTAACAAATATGTGCTATATATCCATGCTCTTATCTAAGCTCAGTCTGCCATGATCACACATTAGATCAATTTTCATCTTTCTGCTTCACTCAAATTCAAACATGATGCAAACTTGCATTTGTACATGCTCATGAAATTCAGGTCTTTCATGTCAAGTAGTACCATACATATTTGTGATGCAACGTGATTCAAACATGTGTACAAGATTATATGTTAATCATCTCCTTTATCTTGTATTAGGGAAGCATAATCACCGATCACCCCTCTAAATTAGCAAAATCATTATCCTCCTACTATGGTGCTTCGCCGATGCAATGGAGCGTCATGCTTGGACAACTCCAACATGATATCGATACTTATATCAATTCCAACTCCAACTCGCTCCAAATCGGCATACGATAAGTCACTATATCTTATCTCTCACGCTCTTGCAATTTGAGCTACCGCCGATGCCATGACTATACATGTCTCTATACCCCTTAAGCATGCCTACAACATGTTATTAGCACCTTTACTACATAGTACATGCTTGCTCTATGTGTTTGTCATTTTTCATGCAGATACAAACTTTACGAGTCTACGGTCTACGACCAAACCGCCACGCGGTAAGGCAACGCCTCATAATAGCACTGACCGCTACGCGGCATTGCAGCAAGGGACTAGTTAACACAGCCTACGACAGCCATTGATCCGGCAGTTAACCCCGACGCTTGGGTACCAAAGATTGGGATCGCTACCCAACACCCTCTGCTCCGTGCAGCTCCCCCTCAACAAACAAATTACCGACCATCCGGAGGTCCGTCATGGCTGGGGAGTCGGGGACTCTCTAGCGGGCCTAGCAGGGGCCCACCCATTGAGCTTCGGCTCATGCCTTCCCGGAAACCCATTGAGCTTCCGCTCATGCCTTCCCGGCATCCCATTGAGCTTCCGCTCATGCCTTCCCGGCATCCCATTGAGCTTCCGCTCATGCCTTCCCGGCAACCCATTGAGCTTCCGCTCATGCCTTCCCGGCAACCCATTGAGCTTCCGCTCATGCCTTCCCGGCAACCCATTGAGCTTCCGCTCATGCCTTCCCGGCAACCCATTGCGCTTCCGCTCATGCCTTCCCGGCAACCCATTGCGCTTCCGCTCATGCCTTCCCGGCAACCCATTGCGCTTCCGCTCATGCCTTCCCGGCATCCCATTGAGCTTCCGCTCATGCCATCCCGGCAACCCATTGAGCTTCCGCTCATGCCTTCCCGGCATCCCATTGAGCTTCCGCTCATGCCTTCCCGGCATCCCATTGAGCTTCCGCTCATGCCTTCCCGGCAACCCATTGAGCTTCCGCTCATGCCTTCCCGGCAACCCATTGAGCTTCCGCTCATGCCTTCCCGGCAACCCATTGAGCTTCCGCTCATGCCTTCCCGGCATCCCATTGAGCTTCCGCTCATGCCTTCCCGGCATCCCATTGAGCTTCCGCTCATGCCTTCCCGGCATTCCATTGAGCTTCCGCTCATGCCTTCCCGGCATCCCATTGAGCGGATTCCGCTCATGCCTTCCCGGCATCCCATTGAGCTTCCGCTCATGCCTTCCCGGCATCCCACATGTCTACTCGACACACCACACGTTAATGGAACATTGAATTCTTCTACCATTTGTCATTTGCGACAAATTGAATTCTTTTCGCATTCCATTCATACGAGCGACAACCAAAACAACACAAGCGTTCACGTACTCATCATTTACACGTTACAAACGCTTACCTTCGCACCGCTCAGGCAACTTACATCTCCTTGTGTGCATCACACATTTATCATATGCAATCCATATGCTCACACGACCATGTATCACGCACCCCATACGTTTATATATGCCAAAACGCATATCGATGCAACTCACATTTGTTGCCCAATGCAACGAGCATTCTACATCTGCCTGTCTTCTTGTCTTTGTTGTGCAGGTTAACGAGTCCCTTCTTGCTTACGGAGTTCGGGGACTTGTAGGGGCTCCGTACCGCCCAGTTACTTATGCTTGGTGACATCATGTGTATAACTCCCCAACCAAGAAGCTCCTCTTACTTGGGGACTTCGGGGACTTGTACATACCTCCAATAATATGGAGTATTTGCTATCTCACCAAGCATAAGTAACTCCTACTTTGGGACATCCACAAGACATGGCAAGGCCCAACCGAGACATGCATCGTGTAGCCCTATGTTCAGGCTACGCGGCGGTATCCGGAAGTCGCAAATCTGCCACCGGGAAGCCACCTTCCCGCCCTTGCCAAGATGCCTCCACAACATGGCTTTCTACATGCTTCTTGGACTAGCTAGAATTGTATGGTTGCTTGTCCCACATCGAAGAACAAGTAGAGGAAGAGCATTCCTTCATCTATAAAAGGAATGCCTCCTCCCACAACTCAACACATTCATGACATCCCATTACATGCTTTGTAATCCCTCTTGGGCCGCAAGGCTCAACACACTAGTATAAGCTTTCAAGTGGACGTAGTCTCCCGCTCATGCGGAGGCGAACCACTATACATCTTGTGTCACTCTCTCTCTCTCTCTCTAAATCTAACTAGAGATCCCACGGATCACTAACGTTAACATCTACACAACTCAACCATCGCACTTTACTCAATTACTCTTTATCAAAATCAACTCAACAATATACAATGATTTATATTCTTGAAAGAATAAAGCTCGGAATTGTAAATCAATCACATCAATTCCACACTTCCCCAAATGCCACACCATCCAATATATATTTCACGTAAATATATATATACGTAGTCACCTCACAGGAATGACCACTAATACCAACTATAGTTCACATGCATTTAAAAATCGAGAAATTCATTTTTATACTTTAAATACATTTTACTTACCTATGGACCGTAGTCGATCAAGTCCATATAATTTAAAACAAATATTTATTTTCTTAAAACAGTTTTCCACACATTTAAAATTTAATATAAATCACTAAATTTCGGTTCGTAAATAAACCATGTGCGATTTTACTCACATCTAATCCAGCTGCGTCTTCTTAACAGCTCAAACAACAATTTCACAAATTATCTGCCAAATCAATCTGTCGATCACCTAATCCAAAAATGATTTTAACTTAGCCAACAAAACATAAACACACATATACGAAAATCCAACGGTCGGATTCTAAATTAATGACGATCCAACGGTCCCATTCTCACGAATCACCTTTCAAATCACTATTTCACAATTATACGAAGATCCAACGGTCGGATCTTCGCCCGTGACCACACAAAGTCATCGGGACAGTCATACGATCAACATATCTAAATTTGAAGCAAAACCGATGGTCAGATCTTCGCAGATCGTAAACCGAAAGTAATGCATAAAAACCGAAACCCTAGCATGCATCAACTTCCTCCAAAATGATCTTACGATATATTCAAACGACCGTATCGATGCATAAATGAATAAACTGAAAACATAACACAAAAATAAGGCCGGACGCGCTGCCACAAGCTGCGGGTCAGCCGGTGGTCAACACCGGATCAACCACCTCCGATGGTAAAGTGACCAACTACAAACTGGTTCAAAATGAAGAGTTGATCGACTTTCATACTTGGAGCTAAGCGAGATTCGGTCTAGATCGTCCTAGATCAAGCTTGGAAGTTGGATTAATCTGGGCCCTCTGATCAGATTTCCAGATTCAACACGGGACGTCGATTTTCAACGCTTGATCTTTCGCTCCACTGGTAAAATCGTGATGCAAGGCCTATATAGGGATGATCAGGAGGAAGAGGAGATCACGAAAATAGGGAGGATCGGCCCGTGCAACGCCGGCGTCGATGTTTTCCGGCCGGGTCGGGTTTCGCACGGCTGGGGCTCCTTCGATCCAGCTCTGGGGGCGACGGCAGGCAAGTGGAGGGCACCAGGCGGCTGGGCGCAGGACGGCGACTCCGGGGATGGCCGGAGGCGGCGACAATTATCGGGTCGGGTCAAGCGGTTCGACCGCGTGGGAGAGGAGAGAGAACGGAGGTTTTCGGGAGCCTAAACGCAAAAATAAAATTTTTCTGTCCTTAATGACAGAATTCGAAATTTTTTTTTTGGTATTTATAGAAAAATTCCAAATTTCAAATATTCATAACTTATTCATACGAATTCCGAATATTACGTTCCACATATGCACGAGATCGTATCGACAAGATCTACAACTTTCATGAAGGAAGTTTTCCCAAAATTTGAACGTATAAAAAGTCAACTCCTTTGACCCTCCCGAAAACGTTCATTTTCGAAAATAAAAACGTTCGAACTAATTCCACAACTTCTCCAAGCCTCGCACTTGCTCCCACTATCATGTAATCATTTCTCAAAATCCACGGAATTTAAATTGGATTTTTCGGGGTATTACAGTTGTGTCCTCCAGATGTGGTATTACAGATAGCATCTTCTGAACTGTCAAGTGAACATGCCTTTTTGCTGCTTGATTGGATCAGATTACTACGAACTAAGGGTTCATATATACCTACAAGGTTTATTGAATCCATTCGAAATGGAAAATGGATGAAAACATACCTGGGTAATATTTCTCCAAGACAGGCGATACTTCCAGATGAAACTGGGAAATCTATTTTTGATATGATGAAGCATGTTCTGGTAGATATCTCCATTTTAGATCAGGAATTTTATAGGAACTGAATCAGTTCTTATCAGGATGAATTGAAATTTGGGAAAATGATCATTTACCCGATTTTAGGCTAAAAATTGCCCACTTGCTCCACCAACTGTTTTTTAACCCCATTTACCCAAAACACTCTAAGGGATTATTTCCCTTTTACCCAATTAATTCTTTTTTCTTTTTTTTTTGAGACTTTTTTGCCCTCTCCTTCTTTCTCACTTAGAGAGAGAAGTCACCTTCCACCTTGCTGTGCTCCGGTGACCAGTGGCCGGCGCGGTCTCCGGCGAACGGTGACCGGATTCCGGCGACCAATGACCGGATTCCGGTAACCGAAATCCGGCGACCGATGACTGGAATCCGGAATCCGGCTATTATTGCCCCCCAGTAATCATATTACTGCCCCCCAGTAATCATATTATTGCCTCCCAAAAATCATATTATTGCCGTCCAGTGAATTGTATGAACTCCCAAAACCAAAATGAATACATTACAGGAACAATTGATCAATTTATAATCATATTATTGGCTCCCAATAATCATATTATTGCCCCCCAATACAAAGTCCAATGTCTCTACTGCCTCCCAATAGACCACCAAAAATGCACCATTTTGTATGATTCACAGATAATTTGTCTTTAATACACAGAAAACAACAGGTAACCTATCAATACACCACACTATAGTGATCCCTGTCCCTCATTTCAAAGTCTACTGGGGGCCAATAATGTGTTTACTGGGGGCCAATAATGGGTTATTATTATCTTCCAAATAACCATTTCCAAGTGCCTGATCAAGTAGATAAATCTCTTATGTTAAGAGAAACCTCGATCTGGTGGCCTACCAACGGGGCTCGGAGCCACCAACACATCAACACCAATCCCAGAGTAGCCAGTCAAAACAATCCATGCCATCACCTTGAGACGCGCAACACCAGAAGGCATGACCACCTCGAACGCCAGCCGCTAGAGAAGAAACCATAACAGTAGTGCCACGCAGCCATTCACCAATCTGAGAGAAGCAGAATGCACGACCTCCATACTTGACCGCGCCAAAGGAGGTAGCGGTCCGAATGACCGGCTGGCTCCAACAGCGTCGCGGCACCGAGATGGTTGCTCCGATTGCTGTACTGCTTCGCCAATCGGATCTGACAGAGACAGAGTTTCAGTCGGATTCCGAAGGCCTCGACATCACCACCATTAGAGAAGTGAAGGAGGTTTGGTTTTCGTGACCGGAGACGACGGCAACGAGGATCATCACCTGGCATCGAGGCGACGAGGATCATCACCAGGCTGTACTGCTCCGCCAATCGGATCTGACAGAGACAGAGTTTCAGTCGGATTCCGAAGGCCTCGACATCGCCACCATCAGAGAAGTGAAGGAGGATTGGTTTTCGTGACCGGAGACGACGGCAACGTGGATCATCACCGGGCATCGAGGCGACGAGGATCATCACCAGGCATCGAGGTTCTGGGCCGTGAGCGTGAGGGAGGGAGGGAGGGAGCGAGAGAGAGAGAGATTAATGTAATTTATTAATTAAAATGAGGGTAATACTGTCAAACACTGTTAGTTTGGGTAAATGGGGTTAAATAACTCTTGGTGGAGTAAGTGGGCAATTTTCTGTCTAAAATTGGGTAAGTGGTCACAGCCCCTTGAAATTTCTTGGTGTGGGGCTTGCATCAAATGATGTGGGGAGGCTGGTTAGTAATCGCTTCAAGTCTTTTGCTTCTCCTGGAATGAACAAAGAGTGCACATTTTCTTTGTTGTCTTTCATTACTTTCTCTAGACAGAGAAATATGGTTGACGAGGATTGGCTAGCTGTTATTAAGGGGAAGAAGTGGCTTAAGACTCTTCAGGGTTATAATGCTCCCAGGGGATCTATTCTCTTGCAATCTGCAATAGAGGCAAAAACCTGTTTGAAAATTACAAACCTTCTCGTTGTTGATGAAACATTCTATGGAGGTGAACTAGGCTCTTTCTTATCAGAATCGAGGCAACTTGGAGTTGAAAGTGATACAGTGAAAGTGCAATGACTGCAAATCTGTCTTCCTTGACCAATGATTGTGGTTTGTTGATTCTTAAATGCATTAAATGTTTGGGATCTGAAGCTTCTGATTTGATTAAGAGGATTACATGTAAACCTTGGATAAAGACAGCTTTTGGTTTATGATGTCATTCCGAAACTATTCTTCCTGATCCTCAATGGGGTTCTTTGCTTAGTGTTCTTCAAGAGCTTGCAATTGATGAAATGTATTACGGGAATGAAATTAGGCATTTCACTGAAGAATTGAAAGCAGTGGGAGTGGTGGTTGATAATGCCACAGCAACTGAGATGATTGCTGCTCAGTTCGGTTCTCTAATGTCTTCTTCTAACTGGCTTCCTGCAAATGTGATATGATGTAGGACGAGAATGAGCCTGGTTTTAGCTGGAAAACTAGAAAAATAAAGAAGCGGCATGGAATCAAGAAGAGTGATTGGAAAATAGGTAATTCATGTATAATGAGGTTAGTAGCCACTGCAATATCTAAGAAAATTTGGTTTTGGACTTTTCAGGTTTCTCGTACGAAAAGTCAGGTTTTGATTGTGAATCAGATTTGATCAACTTTTGACTAGAATATCCGTTTGAGACGTATGATACATTTCCAGAATGGGAACGACGAGATCTTCAATTCCTTTATCATAGAGATATGCTGTCAGATTTAGGCCAAAATATATCGTCTTAATTATCCAATTGGGGATTTAATATTTTTAGGCTAGTTTTATATCGTTTTAGGATTATTTTATTTTAGGTTTTTAGTTTCCTTTTTAATTTAGATTCTTTAGGATTTCTTGTTAGAATATGATTTAGGGTTTTGGATGCCTATCTAAGCACAATTATGCTTTGTACTAAATCAGTTTTATCTGGTGGGGACTCTAGATTTATCTTTTTAGGATTTATTGCTTGTAAACCCAGGTTAGTTCCGACTGTGTCATGATGTCACTGTTAGGTTGCATCAGAGAATTAAGTCAAACTATGTCTTTACATCACCCTGAACTAAAGTGGTTGCTTTGTGAGAACTGGTTGAAAACACGCCATGGTTATAAGACTCCTTGTGAATCAATAATTTTCAGCTCTCAATGGGGATCAATCTCCTTGTTTGTGGATCTTCCACTCATAGACGATGTATATTATGATATTGGCATATATAAATACAGAGATGAATTGGAGAAATTGGGTGTCATTGTTGTAAAACGAACATAAAAATGTTTCAGAAAATGGAGATTCAAGTGTGTTTATTCATCTCATACAAGGAGGTATTTATAGGAATACAATTGAGGTGTGAGATGCTTAAAGAATGATACAACTTTGATGACAGCTCCATTTCTAGCTTTACATTGTGGCATTGTGGTTGTGATGATAGAGATAACCATGCTTGTTCCCCTTTGGCATAAAGCTTATCATATAAGTCACTATACCTATCTTTACACTTAAGCACCTCTCTTTATACTCAAGTACATATCCTATACATGATATAGACATATAAACTATGACAACAATAATCATATATACTACAACACTCCCCCTTGGATATTTCATGTCAATAGTGTTGCCTAGGCTGTGCGCTTTTAAGTTGCCTCGTCAAAAACCTTGCCAAGTAATAAAAACCCTGTGGGAAAAACAACCTTGGTCGAAGGAGAAAAAGAGCACAACGCGCATGAGTGTGGAGTAGAAATATCATAGCTTCGGAGATAAGTAGAGTCTTCTTATCAGCATCATAAGTAGGTAGTATGTCTACGAGAGGGATGCATTTAGATTTGCTACACCAAAACCTTGCCCGGTAAACCCAGTGGGAAAAACCCGTGGTCGAAGGGAAAAGATGAGCAAATGCATATGTGTTGAATCAAAACATCTTCAGGATGAAGCGACCATGCTAAAGATGTGCCTCGTTAAAACCTTGCCAGGTAATAAAACCCAGTGGGACAAAATAACCCTGGACGAAGGACAAAAGAGTACACGATGGTCAAGTGGGTATGCTTCTGGATACTCCCTCCTGATTTCAACTCCCACTGAAAATTACATGTTAGGTAATTCAGATAATTTACGTAGACCAATACCTTGTACATGCTTCTGGAATGTAGACTTTGGTAGTGACTTAGTGAAGAGGTCTGCACGATTGTCTTCAGATCGAATCTGCTTGACCTCAATCTTCTGATGCTCTTGTTGTTGCTGATTGAAGAAAAACTTTGGTGCAATATGTTTGGTGTTGTCTCCTTTGATGAAACCTGTCTTCATTTGCTCGATGCAAGCAGCATTATCCTCGTGGATAGTGGTTGGTTCATCAGTGGTGGAATGCAGGCCACATGTGCTTTGAACATGCTTTGTGATGGCTCTCAACCATATACATTCACGTACTGCTTCGTGAAGAGCTAGAATCTCAACATGATTCGAAGAGGTAGCAACAAGGGTCTGTTTTGTAGACCTCCAAGAAATTACGGTATTCCCAATGGTAAAGACATAACCAGTTTGGGAATGTGCCTTGTGTGGGTCTGATAGATAGCCTGCATCAGCATATCCAACAAGGCGAGCATCATTCTGAGGATCAAGGGGGTTTGATCCATTTCTTGATGCATAGGGATAAAATAAGCCCATATCAATCGTTCCTCTAAGATAACGAAAAATATCTTTTATACAATTCCAGTGGCGGCGTGTTGGTGCAGAGCTATATCTAGCTAACAAGTTCACATAAAATGAAATGTCTGGTCTAGTGCATTGAGTCAAGTACAATAATGCACCTATTGCACTTAGATATGGGACTTCTGGTGCCAATATCTCTTCGTTATTATCTGCAGGACGAAACGGATCTCTCTTAGGGTCTAGACTTCGGATGACCATGGGTGTGCTTGAAGGTTTCGCTTTATCCTCATTAAAGCGTCTTAACATCTTCTGGATGTAGTTTGATTGATGAAGCAGAATCCCATCAGCACGGTGCTCAAGCTCCAGGCCGAGGCAGTAATTCGTTCTCCCAAGATCTTTCATTTCGAATTCAGACTTCAGGTGCTTGGCGGTTTCTTTGATCTCTTCAGGAGTACCAATCAGATTCATGTCATCGACATAAACTGCCACAATTGCAAATCCAGAACTTGTTTTCTTAATAAACACGCATGGGCATAGTTCATTGTTTACATATCCCATCCCAATCAAATATTCACTTAGACGGTTGTACCACATCCGTCCGGATTGTTTCAATCCATAAAGTGAACGCCTCAAACGAATGGAGAGGGTGTTCCGTGGTCTAGAACTATTTGTATCGGGTATCTTAAGTCCTTCAGGAACTTTCATGTATATCTCTGTATCAAGATCCCCATAGAGATAAGCTGTGACCACATCCATTAGCTGCATATTCAGTTTTTCGGAAATTGCCAAACTGATGAGGTAGCGGAACGTTATAACATCCATTACAGGAGAATATGTCTCATCGTAATCAATCCCAGGGCGTTGAGAGAATCCTTGCGCCACTAGACGAGCCTTGTATCTTACAATCTCGTTTTCCTCATTACGCTTCCTTACAAATACCCATTTAAATCCTACAGGTTTAACATGGTGAGGTGTGGGAACGACAGGTCCGAACACTTTTCTCTTTGTCAAGGAATCTAATTCGACCTGGATTGCTTCTTTCCATTTTGGCCAGTCGTCTCTACGTTGACATTCATCAACAGAGCGAGGTTCGATGTCATCGCTAGTTATAATTTCGGTAGCTACGACGAATACAAATATATCATCGATGATAATCTCATTCCGATTCCAAATCTCACTTAATCATGCATAATTTATAGAGATTTCTCTATTCTCGAGAGTGGGTTTAGACGTTGGAGCGTCCCCCAACGTTGTCTCTTCTAGGACGGACCGATAATCTGGAATTATCTCGTGAGATGGATCAGTTGAGATCGCGATATCTAGTGGATTCGTTTGTGCCGGTTTTACCCTCTTCCGGGGATAGGAATCCTTCGAACCTAGTGGTCTACCTCGCTTCTGGGCAGGGACATGTGACTGGTTAGCCGCCATGGTCGTACCTCGTCCATCCGGGACAACGCATCCTATAGGGACATCTATTCTTGCAGGCACATTTGCAGCAGGTATATGTGATCTCGTCACTTTAGCTAGATCAGAGAAAGCGTCTGGCATATTTTGGGCTACACTCTGTAGATCTAGAATTCTTCGCACTTCATTATCGCATTGTACGGTTCGGGGATCAAGATGAGACATAGTGGGGACATTCCATGTCAATTCACGTCGTTCATCAGGAACGGTAACGTTCTTATCTCCCCCTAACGGCGGGAAGACTGTCTCATCAAAGTGACAATCCACAAATCTAGCGGTAAAGAGATCGCCTGTCAAGGGCTCTAAAAAGCGTATAATGGATGGAGATTCATAACCGACATATATGCCCATCCTTCGTTGAGGACCCATTTTTATACGTTGTGGCGGCGCAATTGGCACGAGAACTGCACACCCAAATACACGTAAGTGCGAAACATCAGGTTCGTACCCAGTCACCAACTGTAACGCGGAATAAGGTTGGGTGGCAATGGGCCTCAGTCGGACCAACATGGCTGCATGCAAAATTGCATAGCCCCACGCAAAAACTAGAAGCTTGGTGCGCATTACCAAGATTCTATTTGCGAGACCATCTTGGGTGTGAACATAGGGAACTATATGTTCAGCATCAATCCCAAGGTTATGCAATAATCATCGAAAGACTTCGATGTAAACTCTCCGGTATTATCAAGTCTTATAGACTTTATGGGATAATCCGAGTGGTGAACCCTCAATTTCATGATCTGGGTGAGAGTTTAGCAAAAGCAGCGTTTTCTTGCGGACAATAGTGTAACATGTGATCACTTTGTTGATACATCAACCAAAACCATTGATTATACGCATTTATATACGTGTAATTATCTCTAAAACACTAGAATTAAACTAATCCTCATGTCAATTATTACGTAACTAATCCACTTTTATTTATTTTGTAGGAAAAAAGCGGAATTGCGGAAACCAAGAAAAATTGGTGTAAAAGCGGAGCAAACTGGAGTTGTTGACAAAATAAAAAATTCTCAACGTGGTCAACGTCAAGGAAGAAATGAAAAGACGATAATGAAAATGGTGGTAGAATTGCATTGGCTTAATTAACCTAATCTTAGGTTAATTGAAGAAAACGTGGACACACATGCTTTGCTTTAATTGATTGGGTGCCAATAGAGCCTTGACACATGGCATGCAGCTGATTTCTTAATTAAACCAATGTTTAATTAAATGAATGCTAGTGGTCCATGAGACGGAGACGTGATCCATTCCTTTTGGGCTCTCACAATAGCCGGCCAATCACTCTTTCTCTCTCGACCATGAAGCCCACAGTCACACGCACAACCCAGCATCATTCCCTATCTCTCTCACGTGTAGCAGTTGCCATATATAATCATCAATTCATTCTCTACGGAGAAACCTACAGCGCCGCACACCCCATTCTCCATCCTCTTCTCTAAAACAGCCGCACCCACCATTTTATTATCCCTTCCCATTTTTCTCTCACCCATCACCTCACACCCTCTCCTCTTCTCTTCTTTTCTCTAATTTCAATCTTTTGGGATTAGACACTCAAGGCCTCAAGAGAATCATCATCAAGAGTACTACACCTTAATTTGGGTAGTTGGGTGAAGAAATTGCTTGATTCACACTAGCTCATAGCTAGAAGTGATCAAGCTAACTCTCCCCTCTCTTCCTTATTATCTATTTCATAATTTTTATATACTTTTGTTGATGAATTCTTGTATGGGTTGTGAGTAGTTTAATTTTGGGAGTTAGGGTTGTGAAGCCCTAACTCATCTTGTATAAATATTGATGCTTTAATTTTAATAAATGCAATTTTCATTGTGTATGCTTTAAATCCGAATTTATTGGTCCTTAGAAGCATGTTTCTAGGCTTTGTCACCCTTTGAAATTATGTTGTGGGCAATTGTGATGAATAGATTGATAAATTGACAACTTATTGGTCTTGTTGCATCTAGGATTTAAGTGTGGTGACCATTAGCTAGCTTAATTGTAGCTAAGCTTGCTTAGGTCTCTATTATCTTGCACTCTAGGCCTCTAATTTTAGATATTGCGGCCTTAACCGGCGTAATGCCTAAGTTAGAGAGTTGATTGTGGCCCTAATCGGCATAATCGATACACCGAAAGGATAATTGGTTTAGTAGCCTTGACCGGTACTAGATACGGGACTTAACACATATAGGAAATGCATGCATTTGTGAAATTGGCATCGATATTTGCAAGATAGTTAGTGTGAATCACCCGACACTCCCATGTTCCCATTAATTTGAAAATCTAAATTTAATTTCTTGCTTGATAATTAGTTGTTTGCTTTTATTTTAGTTTGCATTTAATTTAGTTAATTCCCAATTCAAAACTCTCAAACAAAATTCTACCTTCCATTGTGCATAACTCATTTGGGCTACAAGTTAGTGGCTTTGATTAGGCTTAGTGTGAGCTAAGCCGAGCATTGCCGAGGCTTGGTGCCTTGTGAATATTATTTTACTTTATTTTATTTTCATTTTTCATTGTATGCTTTTGAGTTACTCTACCGCCAATTACCTCGGTTAGGTCCAACGCCTAATCCCCGAGGTACGATAATCAAGGTTTTAATACTTCCCTTACTTGACAACGATTCGTACGCTTGCGAGAGTTTATGAGCCAAGTCAACCATTAATATTTAACTGGTCCACATGGTGGTTGGATATGTCCACAAATTTCCCTTGCATTCTGTGCAGAAAAATGGTGGTGTATGTACTAGTCTTTGCATATGATGGTCTAGTATTAAATATTCTTAACGAGTATGGCATAGCGTGTCATTATATACAAGTCCCTTATTCAGAAGGGGATGCACCTGCGATGAATTGAGGATACGGTGCATCATACTTTGACCTGGGTGTCCCAAACGGTCATGCCATAGCAAGTAGTTGCTTGAATTAGTTAGCTTCTAGCTAATAGATTCCAATTTCTCCAATGTACGCTTCTAGCCACACACTTTGGAGGTTATGCAAAGATATTACACTCATTTTTCTCAGTGGTTTCAGCGTAATAACCGTTGGTTCGAATATCCTTAATACTCAATAACGTTCTTCTGGAACGTGGATATTATAAGGCCTCTTTAATGGTAGGTTCAGTACCATTGGACAACATATAGTGGGTTTTGCCATAACTCTCTATCAGGTTGGATTGGCCTGATACGGTTGTCACAGAGGTATGAATAGACAGTAAGTTTGAAAAATATCTCCGATCTGGGAGTATGGTGTGCCTAATAGCACTTTTAACCAGACAACAAACTTCCCCACAGAATATGCCTATTCATTTATTTAATTCAATGGATCACATGTATGAATAAGTTTATTGAATTAAATATATTCGAACATAACCACATTTCTATAATCCAAAATAATTGAAAACATAAATCACCAAAATCCGAAGATGTTTCATTCATTAAGATGAAATAGATATGGCACAAGGGGCCAATTATACCCATGTCTTCGAATTCTAATCCTCGGTATGTTCAGTAACTGCCTGAAAATCTGTGATCTCTAGTGTGGAATCGATAGGAAATGACCTTTTAATAAAGTTGGTATTTCGAGTTCCGCGACCGGCGTAATACTCATCTACTGCTTAGGCTATCGCACAACAGGTGCGGGACCAGCAGTCAATTCCTCCACATTGATAACAAAGATCATGCTGATTCTGGTGGTAGCGGGCCGAACCAGTGTTCCTTTCAACTCGGGCTTGCTGAGTTATGGCATCATGGTTCCTACCACATGGGCCTTGGCCACGTGGAGCCTGATTACATGGCCTCTTGGGCTTTGGCCAAGTGGCAGACGGTCATATGGGCTAATTTCGTTCTGCCAATCATGTCTTGCTTCAAGCAAGAAAATGGTTATTTGATGGTGAAAGTGCTCTTCTAGAGCGACCCAAAGAGTCTTTGTATCCGCTTCATCGGATACTAAACTTGGAGTGTTTTCTTCATATGTTTCCTTTGAAAATTATGGCACTCATATTAAAAGCCTCAATGACGACATTGTTAGCATTGATTGTTGATCTCATCTTCTTTGCAATCAGATGAATTTTCACATCTTGAGTTCACTTTAGATAGTTTCTTCTGGAGACCTCCAAAGCAACAAAGTCAAACATGTTGAGATTTGACATTTCTTACAGGAAATGAACAAATAATATTAGTGCTTTGGGTAATATCATCCATAAGCAAGTAATGAGAACTTCATGTTCTATAACATGGTATGAAAAATCGGATTAGACATGTAAAATCTACTGGTTTTATCGTGTGTAGTGAATTTATGAAGGAAACTTCAAGTTTCTTAAACGGCATTATCGAAACTTATCGAAACTACAAGTTCGATATATGTATGAACTACTGGTTCATTTAGAACTTCTAGTTCATTGGGTACCTGCATTTTCTACACATATATTCTAGTGCGAAAATTTAGACAAGTAACACAATAATATTGAATTGAGCAAATTGAAATAATCTCACAAATTGGATAAATAAAAATCACAAATCAATTGAGATATTAATTGCATGCTAGTAAAATAACATTTCAATTATCACACAATTATGTGAATAAATGCTTCTAGCAATTAATTACACATTAAATATGGTGAATCTATTTACAATATCAAATCATTTTTCCTTTTATTTGATTCTGCTGGACCAAAGGAGTGGGCTTGATAGTGAAGCCTATCGGGCTTAGTCTGCGGGCTTGTGACCCGGCCTTTCATGCGTAATTCAAATGGTGTGTGAGGCCTGCTGGGCTGCTAGGTCCCGCAGAGGGAGAGTGGGCCTGCTGGGCTCAAGCTGGTCTGCCAAGGAATGAAAAGTTATTACTCAACCCATTTGGTAACTCCAATTAAATACGACCAGGTAAGAGTATGAGGTTTGGGTGGAGCGAGGCTCTCTTAAGTACACAGCCTCATTGTATCTTGCCTAGACATCGCATCAAATTGGGTGCGCCTACTTGGAAAGATTCATAACCTTTCAATGTTATCGAAACTACGGGTTCGATACGTGTGAACTTCTGGTTCAATATTTATGTATGAACTTCTGGTTCAATATTTATGTGTGAACTTCTGGTTCATTAAGTACCTGCATTCCGCACATATATATTCTAATGCAAAGAATTTAAGCGGGTAAAATATTTAAATTTAATATGAGCAGGTAACACCACAAAACATTATCATAATAAATAATGAAGGAAAGATGTATCATTATCACAAAGTCCAAACAAGTATATATAAATATTTGCCACAATATACATGAACTGAAGAAGTTGATAGCTAAATTAAAAGCTACTGATTTTCCTTTTTCTCATTCAATTATGCCAATTATAGTGCAAGAGAAATAAGTGTCTCTCATAGAGGATTAGGTTAAACTAGATGCTTCAACAAAAGTCATAAATCATGACTGCAGTTCCTACTGAACAACAGTCGAAAGACGAACTGAAACACTAAGCAAAACTACCCAGAAAAATATGAAAATTTACAGAGATGCAGTAAACACACAGGGGCTCCAGCATACAAAATTTGGTGAGTTTTGGAGTTGATTTACTATTTCAAATAAATACTGGAACACAGAGAACAGAAGGTAAAATGAAACAGCAAAATCGGTTTTTGTTTGGAAAAACCTACTTGGTTGTAGAGCTGGTAGAGTCAAGTTGATTGAATGATGAACTGCCTCTTCTCTGCAACCCAAGAGTTATTCACCTCTCCTCTTGTCAATCTGCAATCCGAATCGTAGAGCTAGTCGTGCTGATAACGTGTTGTAAAACGAACATAAAAATGTTTCAGAAAATGGAGATTCAAGTGTGTTTATTCATCTCATACAAGGAGGTATTTATAGGAATACAATTGTGGTGTGAGATGCTTAAAGAATGATACAACTTTGATGACAGCTCCATTTCTAGCTTTACATTGTGGCATTGTGGTTGTGATGATAGAGATAACCATGCTTGTTCCCCTTTGGCATAAAGCTTATCATATAAGTCACTATACCTATCTTTACACTTAAGCACCTCTCTTTATACTCAAGTACATATCCTATACATGATATAGACATATAAACTATGACAACAATAATCATATATACTACAACAGTCATCACGGATTTTGAAGGAGGAGCGGTGATTGTAGCTAAAGGTCTTTCCAGCCCCATCGAAGATGAACTAATTACTACATATGGTATTTTATCATTGCTAGAATGCCTCAAGTGTCTGATGACAAGTTCTCCTGATGAACCTTCACTGAGTAACTTTCTCAAGAACATTGCAAAAAGCTAGTGTTTGAAGACCCAGAATGGTTACAAATTGCCAGAAGAATGTGTTCTCTTTGATCCTGTCTGGGAAGGTATTCTGAAGTAGTCAGATGCACCAACCATTGATGAAAACTTTTACAGAACTGACATTTCTGATAAAGAAAAGAAAAGAAAAGAAAAGCAGTCAGTGATCCTGATCTTATTGTGTGTGCTTGTGATAAAGAAAAGAAAAGAATGATCCACATGTATGCAATTATAGACGACCAAGAATAGTGGAGGGATTGTGCTCTATTAGCACAGCTTACGAGAATAATAGAGTACGTGATAGTGCTCCAATAGGATATGGCTTAATTAAAATATGGCTTAGTAGCTTATTGATGCTTGTATATAATAGCAGTTGTTTGTACAATTGAGATCAAGACATTTTCTACATATCAATTTCTTTATGATATCAGAGCACCGTTTCTGGTGTTTCTGGAGTCTCATCACATTCCACCACAAACACATCAAAACACTACCAAAATAGCATTATGGTACAGACCGAAGACGAGTCACCATCCAAAAACATGGAGGCCAAGAAAGACATGGAGGAGACATGCCTCCCTGACCCACTCGTCTTGCATCACTCCGACACACCAGGGCTCATCCTGGTTAACACACCGCTTGATGGACACAATTATGGACAGTGGAGCCGCTCAATGTGCCTCAGCCTCAGTGCCAAGAACAAGCTTGGACTGATTGATGGAACTATCAAGACTCCCTCATCCACTGATGCTAAATTTTCCATATGGAAGCGCTGCAACGACATGGTATTGACTTGGATCATACATTCAATCAACCCTGACATCGCTAGCAGTGTCATATTCTTTGACACAACAGCTGCAGTTTGGAGGGACCTCAAGGACAGATTTTCTCAAGGAGACGACTCAAGAATATATCAAATTCGACAAGAAATTGCCGAGCACTGCCAAGGTCAGCAATCTATCTCCGTGCATTACACCAAACTGAAGGCTCTTTGGGATGAGTTAGCCTCCTACCTGGAACCCATCACATGTGAATGTGAAGGATCGAATAAGCTTGCCAACCGCGAAGAAAAAGAGAGGGTTATGCAATTCTTGATGGGGTTAAACGACTCCTACTCCACTGTTCGTGGTTCAATCTTGATGATGAATCCCCTTCCTGACACACGCAAGGCCCATGGTCTGATTCTCCAACACGAGAGGCAGATGGAGGCGGCAAGTCATCATGAAAGCTTACCAACTTCTCATGCGATGCAAACTTCACGTTCCTCAGCCACACCAAGTCCTTCCGTTCACCGCAAACCTCTCAAGTGCACATATTGCGAACTGGAAGGCCATTTGGTAAAGCGTTGCTACTATATTATTGGGTTCCCAGTGGGTCACAAATGGCATGGAAAGAATGTGAAGCTCAAAAACAAGAGGCCAGCTGCTCACAATGTTGAATTAAAAAAGGTACCCACTAGTGAAGGTCCAATCTTCACAACTGAGGAATACAATCAAATCATGCCCATGATACACAATAAGAACGGTAATGGTCAACCACTCGCAAATGCGACAGGTATACCTACACCCAACTACAATATCATAGAACATGATCCTCATTCAACTTTATATTAGATCATGGATAGTGGAGCAACATATCACATATCATATTTATCACCCACTCACAAAAAAATTAAAGCATCCCTTGATTTTGTTGGTTTACCTAATGGAGGGCAAGCTGCAATTGAATGTATTGGGTCTGTTAAATTGTCGCAAGAACTTTCTCTTGATGGAGTCCTACACGTGCCTAAGTTTCGTGTAAACTTGATATCTGTGAGTAAATTAACCCGAGCCTTGAGATGTATGGTGATATTTTATCCGGATTTCTATGTTGTGCAGGACGTGGATACGAAGAGGACGATTGGCCTGGGCAAGCATTTTAATGGGCTCTACTACCTCACACCAGATCAGAACCCTCACCTAGCAAATCAGGTCACCCTGATACGCTAAAAGCAAGCGCGCAATTTAACCCTGCAAAATGTAGTTGTTAATATAGAATAAGTAGGGATCGTTCTAGCCGGGGATTGAGGGTACACCTGTAATTGCAAAAACAAATAAAGAATTAAAATAATAAAGTAAAAAGTATTATGTACAAAAATAAAACAAAGAATAAAAATATATACAAGTTAATGTAAAAAGGGGGGATTAGGATTTTTAAAATCAAAAATTAAAATAAATAAAATAAAGAAAATGTAAAAACACATTTACAAGGGTGGAATGCAAGGAACAAAGATCAAAACCACAATTATATGAATGAAATCCAATTACAATTCCTATAGTTGATTATCTATGTCATGATAAATAAGTTGACCATGTGAAACGTTAATAAGCAAACGATTTCCCATAATTTACTTTCCTTGAATAATTAATCTAAGTGAAAGCACCTAAATCAATCTTATTGAACATGCAATCATAGTCTAGAAAGCTAGCTAATCAAGAACACATTCAATGCATGAAGAACAAAGAAAGGATGTCAACCAAAGTGCACAACCTAGTTATGAATAAGTTCACCTATTTGCAATCCTCCTTAATTGATTTCGACTTTTGTCCAAAGCCTTTACTACTTAAATCTAGCTTCAATTACATGCATATATCCTAAGTTGGCCGCCAAAGAACACATACATATAAAAGTTTTCTATAATCCAAAATCAATTAAGCAATCTCACATAAGCAACATAAAAATCAACACAAATAAATCACAACTTTTATCCAAACATAGAGACGGGCTTTAAACTTTGCCCTTAACATTATTTGTTAACTAAAATTCATAGTTCTACAAATCCAAACAAAGAAAACCAAAAGAAGTTACAAGGAAAAAGATAGAATTACACCGTGAAGGGAGTGGATGATGAAGAGTTTGAGACGTTGATCTTGAATCTTGAAAGCAAGACTTCACTATCACGGCACAAGGTGAATGATGACGGCTAGGAGGCTTCATGGCTTCTTCTTCTCTTCTTCTCTTTGCTTGAAAATGCAGAAACTTGAAACTAGAGAATGGAGAGAAAAAAGGAAAGGAAATGGAGAGACAAAGAAGATGAAATGAATGAAGGAATGTGTTTTTCTTCCTTGTTGTAGCCTCTATTTATAGGCTACCAAGCAAAACTATTTGGCCTTAAACAAATGATGATGGGTTAGGTTTGAGCATTTAAACATTAATGGAATTTGTTAGGTTTGAATATTTAAACACTAATGGAATTTGTTAGGTTTGAATACTTAAACACTTAATGAAATTTGTTAGGTTTGAGTCACTTTTTGCTCATTTTTCATTCAATTAATTCTCTACCAAGACTTCAGATTTTGCCCATAACTTCTTCATATGAAATTATTCACCATGAGTGTAGATCATGCTGTCAAATTTTCAGAACTTTTTTCCACGTCTTTGGGCCGGAATCGCTGCTGGACTCCTTACAGGTCCAGTTTTCTAATTTTGCTTCTGCAGAAAATTGGGCTGACTGTTTGAAGGCCTTCCACTTCTATTTGGCTCTTGCACTCTTCATAAGAAATGTTTCTTAGGATGTCTAGAATGGATATGAAAGGTTTCAGCTCATGAAGTTCATTTGGTCAGGTGGTCGCTCCTTCTTCCTTGCTTGGCTTGATTTCTCCTAGCCGGAGTAGGAAAATGTGTAAAGTTGACCTTTTTAGTGCATTTCCATTTTTTCTCCATCATTTTATGGACCTAATACTTATTTCATCATCATCTACTCCAATGTACATAAAAAATAGAAATTGAGTTAAAAAACGATTCGTTAAGGAATTAACTAAGCAAAATATGAGGAATTAACTATTAAAATACCACATTAAAATGCTCCTATCACACCCACACCTCAGAACTCTGGCACCAACGTCTAGGACACCCATCCTCAGCACCCATCCAATCTCTCTCTCAGATTATTCCAGAAATTATGTTTGATCCTAAGCACGTTTGTGATATTTGTCCTCTAGCAAAACAAACTCGTTTGTCTTTTGCTTCTAGTTCAATAAAAACAGTTGCACCTTTTGATTTAATTCATTGTGATATTTGGGGTCCGCACAAAACTCACACACACACCCCACTCGTAATTTCCTAACTATTGTCGATGATTTCACTCGTTTCACATGGGTTCATCTCATGAGTTTTAAATCCAACACTCAAACTTTGCTGAAATCCTTTTTCTCTTGGGTCAAAACACAATTTAATCGTGATATTAAAATTCTACGTTCATATAATGGGGGTGAATTCACATCGATGCGCGCCTTTTTTGATGATCATGGTACTATTTTTCAACACACTTGTGCCTACACTCCCCAGCAAAACGGGGTAGTGGAACGCAAACACCGCCACCTTTTGAATGTTGGTGGGGCTCTTCGTTTTCAAGCTAATTTACCATTAAAATTTTTGGGGGAGAGTATTCAAACTGCTTGTTATCTCATCAACAGGCTTCCTACACCCTTACTTTCTCATAAATCTCCTTATGAACTCTTGCATGACACCTCACCTAATTATATCCATCTCAGAGTTTTTGGATGTTTGTGTTATTCCCCCAACCTTACTCCTGCTCACAAATTTGACACTCGCGCGCATCGATGTCTTTTTCTTGGTTATCCTCCTAGGCAAAAAGGTTATCGTCTCTATGATCTTGAAAGCAAGAAATTCTTTTCTTCCCGAGACGTTGTCTTTCACGAACATATTTTCCCTCTTACTACGTTGCCCCTTGAAGATCAAGGAGACTACCCTGTGCTACCCACTCTTTTCTTAGATAATTCTGCTCATCCCTCCCAATCAACTCTGCTAACTCAATCATCCCAGCCCAATCAGGCCACAACCTCTTCTCTACCACCGGTTGACCCCAGTCCCTCTTTTACATCCCCATCGACATCCACCGATCCACCATCTCCCTCATCACCTGTTCATACCTCATCCTACCCACCACTAGAACCTGTCTCGTCCTCACCACCACTATCCCTATCATCGCCGCCATCACCGACGCTAAACACGTCCCTACCACCCTCATCTCCACAACCCTCTTCCGAGCCTCTAACTCTACCCCAATCACCATCACCAGTAGCGCTTGCTCCACCACCACCTCGTCGGTCTACCCGTGTTACACAACCACCACCTTACCTCCGCCATTATCATACCCATCATGCTGCGGCCCTGACTGTGCCTCTTCCTCCACGTTCTGCACCCGATATCCTCTGCATAGGTATGTCTCATACTCTGGTTTGTCTACTGCTTATCGATCCTTTGTGCACAAAATCTCTCACTTGATCGAACCAACAAACTATGAGCAGGCTAGTCATGATCCAAAATGGGTTTAGGCGATGCATTCTGAGATTCGAGCCCTTGAAGCCAATCACATCTGGTCCATGGTTCCTCTGCCTTCTGGACACCACTCAATAGGATGCAAATGGGTCTTCAAGATCAAGTATCATGCCAATCGTACTGTCGAACGTTACAAAGCTTGACTCGTTGCCAAGGGGTTCACTGAACGAAAGGGCATTGATTACAAAGACATTTATGCTCCAGTTTCGAAACTAATCACTGTCCGTTGCTTATTAGCCATTGCTGCTGTTCAGAATTGGCTGTTGCACCAAATGGATGTACAAAATGCTTTTCTCCATGGTGAACTTATTGAGGAAGTATATATGTTGCCTCCTCCTGGTTATCGTCGACAGGGGGAGAACATGGTTTGCCGACTTCACAAATCTCTATATGGACTAAAACAGGCTTCTCGCAGTTGGTTCGAGAAATTCTCTTCTGCAATTCAAGGAATTGGCTTTCAACGTACAGTCTCACGCAGATTACTCTCTATTTACCCAAGTTCGTGAGGATTCCATTACTGTGGTATTGCTTTATGTGGATGATATGATCATAACAGATTAACAGGGAATAATGAGAAGACAATTTGTGACCTCAAGAAGTTCCTCAACAGTTGTTTTATGATTAAAGATTTGGGCCCACTCAAATACTTTCTGGGCATAGAAATTGCACGTTCCAAAGGCTGGAATTACAATTTGTCAACGAAAGTATACGCTGGATATATTGGAGGAAGCCGACTTACTTGGAGTGAGATCTGCAAAAGTACCTATGGAGCTTGATTTGGTGTTAATAACAAAAGGGAATGATGCTCTCAAGGACCCTTCTCGGTATCGCCGATTGATTGGGAAATTGATCTATCTCACAATCACCCGGCCAGACATTGCATATGTTGTGAATACACTCAGCCAATTCATGTAAGAACCCAAGCTGAACCATCTTAAGACAGCACACCGCCTTCTCCAATACCTCAGGGCAGTCCCAGGACGAGGTTTGTTATTTCCTTCACAAAACCCACTTCATTTGATCGGATATTGTGATGTTGATTGGGCAAGGTGCCCGATTACACGCCGATCAGTGACAGGATATTGTGTGTTTCTTGGCACTACTAGAAAAACCCCCCATCACACACGGACGAGAATCCGTGTGAAATCATAGTATTCCATACGGAAATCCGTGTGAAAACGCTAATACACACAGTACAACGACGGATTAAAAATCCGTACGTATTGCTGGCGTTGCTGATGCTATTTTCACACGGATTTATCTAATCCGTGTGGATGCATGTAGTGGGCCCCACTTAAATCACAACTATTGCTCCTACGTCCAATCACAGAAAAATTTGTGTGAACCTAATTTGTTAATATATTTATTAAATTTTATTAAATTATTCACATATTTACATATTTATTTTTTGGTCTATCAAATTATTCTCCTTTTATTTATTTTATTTTTTTTGTCCGACGACCTCCAGCACAGATTCACTCCTGTGATTATTTTTTTGTTCTTCATGGTGATTCTGCAGATCTTGAAAGGTTGTTCTTCATGGTCATTCTCCATATCTTGAAGGAATAATCTTGAGATCCAACCTGTGTTTTGTAGAGATTGAGTCTTTGTTTGCATCTAATGAATCCTGCAAGATAATCCCAGTAAGATTAGCAAATCGATCCAAGAACGCGTTCAACAGCCACAGAGAGGCATTTACTTGTAGATCTAAGACCACAAAACTCAACCACAACCCAAAAATACTATCTTCAACAAAAGTCAAACAAATCAACACCACCTAAAACCCAATCAACCAATTTAGAGAGAAACACGTACCAGATGCAAAGGGGATTTGATGCCTGACCAGAGCCGAAGTGATAACCCAAATCTCTCAATCTCCCAAAAAAAAACTGTTTCTTCGTTTGCCCAGAGATCCACTTAAGATCAATGCAAATTGATGTGTTCAACATCCATAGAGATGCCCTTACTTGCATATCTAAGATCCATGCAAATAATACAAAGTGAAATCAGTTGCATCTGAAAATCAAATTGACCAAAACATTTGGAAGTTTCAGAAAATGGGAGACTCAGGCTTTTCCGGGCTCCGAACCCAACGCAGCTGCCTGGCTCTTGGGGTTTGCGGGTCGGGTGGAGATTCGGTTGAGGTATCGGTGCAGAAAAGTCGGAGGAGGGTGAGGGATTGGGTGTTTGAGGGCCATTGGGAGGGTTTAGAGAGAGAAATCATGGTGAATGAGGTCTGGGGTTTTTGGTGAGGATAAACGAGAAGGCATCTAAAGTCTAAACTGGAATTAATGAAGTTAAATGGGAATTCGGGGAAAGTTATTGATAAGAGCATCTCCAACCATTTAGTCATAAGCCAAAGCCATATGCAAAATTTGACTCCCCTAGTGTCATCACTATTCATTCAATTTTTCCATCTCCAACCATGTTTAGTCAAAAGCCAAAGTCATTTAATAAATTAATAATTTTAGAGAATTAATTAACTACAATATGAATTTATATATCATACATAATTATGTTATATAATATATCGTCATTAATTGATTAAATTTTTTTTTTTTTTTTTTTTTTGGGAATATATATATTCATGCCACGTGTCAATGCTATTCGGATCCGATATCTTATCTCTATCTCGGTTGAGATTTTATTTACCACGTGATAAGATAAGATTTTCTATCAAAACTTTGATACCGATTTTAGTGCCACGTGTCAGTCGTTGAAAGGCTGGTTAGATTACGTTTTTGATTTTTATCTGCCACGTGTCGTATCCTATCTTCAGATAACCTTTTCCAACCCTCCATAAATACGGAGTCATTCAATCCATCATAGCTCACCAATTCACAAACACATCTCTTCTCATATCAGAAGCTTAGAAATTCTGAACTTCCTTTTCATTTTATATTTTTGGTTCCTTGTTGCAATGAATAGGCTCCGGAAATTGCTGATGCAAGAGGAAGAAGATGCCATTACAAGAAATCGTCAAAGAGCCCTGGTGATGCAGGCAGCTTCCTCTCATATCTTGAGGATCCAAGAGGAAGAATCACAGTGGGGTGGTTCACAGCCCGGGCGCCAGTACATCGCAAGAGATCGAGAAGCTATGGATCGACGACTGAAAGCTCTATACTTCACTTCGCCGTGCAGGTTCCAGGGCGATATATTTCGCAGAAGGTACAGAATGCGACCTCACGTGTTTGACCAAATGATGCATGATGTTGCCAACCACGATCCGTACTTCGTGCAAACTGATGATGCCTCCGGCAAAGTTGGTTTGTCTACCGAACAAAAGCTTACTTGTGCTATGAGGATGCTTGCTTACGGGCTTCCGGCCGACCTGTGTGATGAGTTTCTAGACGTAGCTGAATCTACAGCTTTGGAGATCTTGTCGCACTTTACTAGAGCAATCTGGAATGTGTACCACGATCATTACCTTCGTCGACCAACTCCGGCAGATTTGCAGCGGTTGCTCGATGTTGCCGACAAAAGGGGGTTCCCCGAAATGGTGGGAAGTCTCGATTGTATGCACTGGCAGTGGAAAAACTGCCCAACCTCATGGCAAGGGCACTTCACTGGTTATAAGGGAAAACCCACAATCATTCTGGAGGCGGTCGCATCATACGATGCTTGGATTTGGCACGCCTATTTCGGACTTCCAGGTTCTCTTAATGACATTAATGTACTTGGAATGTCTCCATTATTCAACGAAATATGCACAGGTGAGGCTCCTCGAGTTTCGTACCATGTAGGTGATAGAGAATATGGCCAATGCTACTACCTAGTCGATGGGATCTACCCTAAATGGGGATCTTTTGTGAAAGCAATTAGAAATCCAATTACGCCAGAGCAAGCTCATTTTACAAAGATGCAGGAGTCATACAGAAAAGACGTGGAGAGGGCTTTTGGCATTCTCCAAGCTCGTTTTGCAATAGTAAGAGGACCCGCCCGTGGATGGGATAGAGAGGATCTATCATACATCATGATGACCTGCATTATTTTGCACAACATGATTGTCGATGATGAGCGTGAAGAAGATGAAGAGTCGCCTTTTGACCCCGATGATATCCCCACCAGACCAAGGAAAGCACAAATATATGAGAGGTATGAGGATGATCATGAGGTTGAGCGCAACCGTCCTGAACTGGAGGAGTTCATGACCCGTTACCAGGGGGTTAGATGTCCAATTGTGCATAGAGTCCTTGAAGGAGATTTGGTTAATCACCTCTGGAACATGAAGCTGCAAGCAGAGCGGAACCGCAGATGAAGAGATTGTATTTTCACGCTTTCAATAATTGGCAATGTGGCCATTGTGTGGTTTGATTGTTTGTGTGTTTATGCTTTGTAATGTTGTGTGGTTTTATTTTATTGTTAGTGTGTTTATGCTTTTGTAATGCAGTGTGTTTTATTGTTATGAATAAAAGTGAGATAAAAACAAGTTTTTGTTTTTATTTGTTAACTATAAAATAAAGCAACAATTTTATTTCATAATTGAAAAACATAAGTGAAAAAGTACAACCAATAAAATATTTCTAATTTCTCCCCATCCATTGAGTCTCTTGAACTGGCACGTAGAGGTCCAAGTTAGAGTCATCTTCACTATGTGGTGTATTTTCTTCTGGAGAAAAGGAGGGTTGACGAAATGCACCAGCACTAGAGCTTTGTTCCTCCCTCTCAATAATCTGTGCTTGCTTCCTCTCCCAATAACTCCTTTTTTTGGGTGTGAAAATTGACGGATCCACTTTCATTGTGCGAGCATCTTCCGCGTGCTGCTCAGCTAATTTAGTCTCCTCCCTGAGTCGCAGCCTGTATTCGAGATCGCGCTCTCCTTGGTCTGCAATCCTTTGCATTTGCAATAAGAGTTCACCTGTTTCGTCTTGCCTGGATTTTTTCTTAGCAGCCTTCTGAGCTTTTTGACCTGGGGGGGCGTGCATGCACATTTGAAGAGCTTGGGGAGTCACTCGCGGGAGTGCCGTCATCCTCTAAGTTGATAGAGGTAGGAAAACTTGAGCTACCGACATTCATGCCCGGAGGATTGCTAAACTTTTTTGTATCCTTTACTATTGGCCAACAATGCTCAAACGCAAACTCCTCTCCTTTAGCTAAGGTACGATATATTGACTTAGCTTGTAATACCTATAAATAAGAAGATATTAATCATGTACTATATATATTTATACGAAAGTCAATATACATAACATGCTAAAATAACGGTAAAATTAATTTTAAAAATAAGAATAAAACGTCAAGAATAAGGATGATTACCTCGTCGGTGGCGTTATCACCACTTCCTCGAAGAAGTGCCGCTTTGTTAAGAGCTTGACGCCATCTTTGGCATGCCGGTCTAATCTTTTTCCAACGACCGTCACACCCTCCTCCCAATCTAACCACGCCTCCGGCAGGCTTGCAAGTCTCGTATACTTCATGTACACGCTCCCACAATCTTTTTTTTTCTCTTGACTAGTACCCTTAGAGCCGTCTTCACCAACGGTAACTACAGCTATGCACAAGGCTATATCTTCGGCATCCTTCCAACACTCTTGTCTTGGGGTAGGCATCTTCTAAAAAAATTGAAAGCTAGCTAGATGAAGAACAATGGTGAAAAAGAATGAAATTTGGAGGAGATTGGAGATGTTTTGGAGTGAAAAATTATGAAGAAGAGGGTTGGTATTTATAGAATTTGTTAAAGTTACTGTTCCAACGGGCAAAAAACATTTTTCTGATTTTTTAGAAAATTTTCTTTTATTTTTTCAATTTTTTTTTGGTTTAAAACACATTTACTTTATTATAAACCGTTGATTTTAATCCAAACATTTTTTTGAACCGTCAGATTAGATATTCAGTAAATATATATTTACTTTTTGATTTTTAGAACCAATTAATCTCGGCCTTTCATTTTAAATCTCTCTCTCCATGCATGAATCCCGTCCGTCGGTTTGAGGACTGTTGGAACCCCCAACGGCTTCTGTCACTGGAGGGGCCTAGTGTTGGCCAAGGTATTGCGCGTGTAAGGCGCGTTTCTCCCCCCTCCGGACGTGATTTTGTCCTTTTGCGCGTTTATGGGAGTCAGTCTCCCTATACGCGTTGCCTCTATCTTCCAACGCAAACGCATGTGCAGCTGGGGCCCAGCCTCTTCCGTCCTCAGCCAATTTGGCTTTCGTTCCAGCTCCCTTCGTCAAAATGACTCCACTTTTGACTAAGAAGTCAAAATGACTAAGCTAAATGAATGGTTGGAGAAGGCTTCCGGAAAAGCCAAAGCCATTTTGGCTTTTGACTACAACCGTTGGAGATGCCCTAAAGATTCACAGTTTCACATGGATTTTTGTGTGAAAAATGAACACAATTTGTTTTTTTATTTTTTTATTTATTTATTTTTTTTACACATGAAGCCTGCAATAAATAGTGTGTCAAATATAAATAAACATTCATAGAAATTGTGTAATTAATTTGCTTTTTGTTTTATTTTGAAGTATGATTCATATGGAAATTTATGTGAAATATCAAATTTTTTTAATATATTACATTCTTACCCTCAATAAGACATGAAATGGTCTGTTTCAAATGTTTAAATTTTAAAAAAAAAATTTAAATAAATTTTGAAATTCTTCAGTATGGAGTTCCGATGTCCACTCCGAATCTCCGAGTCCAAAATAGATAGCATTAGATGCATCTAGCGAGACGAAGTAATTTATAGCTATGTCGTGATCCAACTGTCTAGGGAGAAGGTAGTTAGTAGTATACAAAGAATTTATGGAAAGAAATTAATGAATTGGGATATTTGAATTTTCAAAGAGTTATCAAAAAGACTTCACACGGATATCTGTGTGAAACAACATATTTTAAGAATTAATTTGTTGTGTATAAACATGTTTATTAATTTTAAATAGTTAAGTTGTTTTTATTTTATTTTGAAATAAAATTCACACGGATTTTTTTCTGTATCAAATCTAATTCATACGGAAGTCTGTGTGAATGTCTGACACAAATAAAATAATTTTTAAAACATAAATAAATTTTAACAAGGACGTCTGTGTGTAACCATAATTCACACAGAAATCTGTGTGAATTTCACACGGAAATCCGTGTGAATTTCACACGGAAATCCGTATGAATTTTCGTGGTCCCACTTCTAGTTTTCATTTCACACGGAAAATTATGTGAACATAGTTGTACACACAAAAATCCGTGTGTTTGCAATGTTTTACACACAGATGCTTCTCCGTGTGAATATCTGTGTGAACCAAATCTGTGTGTGATGGGAGGTTTTTCTAGTAGCGTGGGAAGTCACTTGTATCATGGAAGAGCAAGAAGCAAGTTACGGTATCTAGATCATCTGCCGAAGCTGAATATCGATCTATGGCCGCAGCTGCTTGTGAACTTACTTGGTTGAGATACTTGTTGAGAGATTTACGGGTACAACACCCTGAGCCAGCAAGACTATTTTGTGACAATCAAGCTGCTTTATACATCGCAGCAAACCCAGTTTATCATGAACGGACGAAGCACATTGAATTAGATTGTCACACTGTTCGTGAAAGAATTCAAAGAGGGCCGGGGAAGTCAAAACTGCGTATGTGCCAACTGGAAATCAAATAGCTGATTTGTTTACAAAGCCCTTAAGAGCACCTGCTTTCCACTCGCACCTTAGCAAGTTGGGGTGTTATTGACATTCACGCTCCAACTTGAGGGGGAGTGATAAAGAAAAGAAAAGCAGTCAGTGATCGATCCTGATCTTATTGTACGTGTGTGCTTGTGATAAAGAAAAGAAAAGAATGATCCACATGTATGCAATTATAGACGACCAAGAATAGTGGAGGGATTGTACTGTACACACACACACATATAACTCCAGTTTGGGACTGTACTGTCTTGTATGATTTTGGAAGAGTTATTACTGACTTCCTTACTTTTGGAATGTCTATTAGCAGTAGTGGATAAACCTCATGAAGTTTGATTCCTATTAAATTTATTTGATAGTACTTGAAAAATTACCATCAGACAACTTGCAGTTGAGTTAGTCTAAGTACCCAAGTCCTTGAAATTTGTTATCTATATTTCAATCCGAGGTGCTGAATTTGCTGTTCAATTTGTTTAGTTTGGTGTTAGCCATATCCTTATTTCGAAACAAATGGAGTTTTCTTTTAACACTGCTTCCTGCAAAGGTACCGAAACTTTAGTTATGAATGAATTATTTGGGAGTCACCAATTTTTAATATCACATAATAATGCTGACCATAAGCATATATAACAATCTGTGAATGCTATGCTTACATCGACAAATTCACTATTTCTGAATTTGATGTAGATGATAGATGAACAAGAATTTCCACCACACTTTTCTAAGGAACTATCTAGAAAATAATTGTGTACTTAAATGAATAAATAATTTTAAAGGAAAGAAACTAAAATATTCCTATAAATAGGTATGGTCCTACTAATCGTGTGATATGATGATGTTCATGTATTACTGAATTTCCACCACACAATCATATTTCGTCTTTAATTTGTTTCGAATTTGATTTTCAGCATATGTTTTGGTGTTTGGCCTTATATGTAGCCCCTTTATAGAATTATAGACTCATTGGTTACAATGTGAAAAGGCAGAAATGGCTCCTTAAACATGCTTGAAATTGATTTTTTCAAAGCTTAGGATACATCCAATTGCAGTTTGGTTATCTGGCAATATTAATTTCATAGCTCATTCTGAGTTGTGTGACAGTCAGCTAAATTCACAGCTTAAAAGAATGTCAGGTTAGCTTGTTAACTTTGAGAACTCTAAGCTCTACCCATTTTCTGCCTGATTTCGCTGGTGACCTTGAGTCTCTGGCTCTACCTAATCTAGCTAGGAATATATCTGGGTCTGCTTTCCACTTTGAGTCGAAGCTAGGCTTGTCTCTTGGAAAAATAAGACCTTTATTTATGGCAGGGAGATTAACTTTGATTTGTTTAGTCACTTTTTCTTTTCATACATGTTCAATACAAACTGTGAAGCTGCTGATTAGTGTTATTAAGAAGTTGCATTTATGTTGATTTTCCTATTGCCAGTTTCTGGTGCTGTGACTTATGCAAAATTTGATGCATGATTGCTTACCTGCAGAGCTTTGATAAACTTTCGTGAGATTTCAATGGGGAAGATGGTGGATCTGCTAAACCTAAGAGTTGAGTCTTGGGTGGTCTTGGTTTGAGAAGAGCTAGAGATATAAATGGTGCTCTACTGCTAAATCTGCATGGAGGAGGATTGCTCAAAATGATTATAGTCTAGAATTTCAAGTAGAGGGTCAAGTAGCTGGAAAGGCATTCTTTGTGGTGCTGAAATATTGGAAAAGGCCTCATCTGTAGGCTCTGTAAGGGAAGTTGCATCCATTTTTGGTCTCCCTTTATTAGGCTGTTAAATGATTTTACAGCTGGGCTTATTGTTGATGATATGTAGGCAGTAGGCTGTGGCTTTTACTGATGGATACTGGAATATGCCTAATCTGAGAAATTTATTTCCTAATATGCTTGTACGTACATTCCATGTTTTGTATTTGTTCTTACCCTCAAGTAAACGTGGGATGGCATTGTCATATGTTACTTGGGACAAGGCACTCCCTCCTGAAGCCTTCTTTATTTTTTGTTATTATTTTTTTTTTCTTATAGCCTTCAGATCGAGTTACCAAATTGGGTCTCAATGAAAGTGACAACAGCACTATGTAGACGGGGATAGCTTGGAATTTGGAGACCTGCTAGTATATTTGAAGATGGTGCTGCAAAATGTTATTTGGAGATCAACTTGTGAATGCTGTTAAGCAGGTAAGTCTGCCTCAAGTAAACTTCCAAGAACCGAGTCTTGGACAAGTTCTCTTCCAGGTACTCTAAAACACTTCATTGTTTATTTTATATCCCTGAGACCAAGGATCCTAAAAACATATTACTTCCAAGAGTGATAAAAAAAAATTGACACCCACCATGCATATACTAAGCATCAGAATGCTTTCACATTGTCATCTTCTAGATATCACCTACATTATTAGTTTTAATTGAACAATATTAACTGGCACACCCCTCACGGGTGCCTAGTCTGATAATTTATGTTAGTGAAGGGTGAACTTATGTTTGTCTTAAGTTAGCTCAAGGACCTTAATCTAATAATTAAATTATCAATTATTGTTATGAGAGCCAACTGCTACCTTTATTCCAGTTACTTAATTGACTTGGTACTTAAGGGCTTTCATTTAATTGGTATTTATACTACAGGGATGCTGATATGTTCGTAATTAAACGTTAAAAGTATCGGAGAATACTGAATAGTGAAATATAACTGAAAATGTAGAAACAATACTTTGATTAACAACCACAGATGGTTCAAATGAAGAATTAAAAGCTTGCTGGTGCGATATGAATTTCTTCATTTCCTTAACTAATGAAACCTACTTGCAAATTTCATTAACATAAGAAAATGAATACCATCTAGAGATTAGTCCAGTCCAGTGGCATTTTATATTGTTAGCTATGGTCCCAAGTTCGAATCCCCCTCTCCAAATAAGACAAATAGAATTCAGCGTGAGAGAACTTATATTTCATTATAAATCTTTTCTTATTAAAGTTAACGTCCCCAACTGCTTTTGGACTATATCAAGTAGCTTTTAGCAAACAGAGTCAGCTTGACGCCAATTAGGTGGAGAGGTTTCTTTCTAATACATAAAACATTCATATAGACAACTATAACTTAACCTAAATTAAAAACAAAAATAAGAAGTTTAAATCATATTTTAACTAATAATGCTCCTATATATTCCACCACTCCGAGTTCAATCTCCACCAAGTAGAGATTGACTCAATTTAGACAAATGAGAGTTTCCTACTGCTATCTGCTTCTCCTTTTTCTTTTTCCTAGCTCACTGAAATATTTCAGTCAGTTATGTGGTGCTAATCCTGATCCTACCAATGGATTCGTCTCTGTCCCATTATCAGAGTACAACTTTGAATTACAGAAACCCTATGACATACCACTTGAGCAACGGTACAGTTATGTTGATGGAGTCAGGCATTTGTGGGTCTATGCCGATGACAAGCCACATAACCCGAATAGTCAAACTCAGCCACGCACTGAAGTTCGCATTAGGGTACATCTCGAAAACTAACAAAAATTTACCATCTTTTGAGGAAGGCAGTATCTATTCATATATATTAGTTTTCTGCTCATATGCTCTAGATACGTAAAATTTTTATAATTATTATATTGAGAAAAAAAAAGAAATTATTTGAGAAAAAAGAAAGTGAGAAGTTATCTGAATTGTGGGTGGTTATTGCAGACATAGGTAGTTAAAATTATTTATTTTATTTTTTTAATATGATTTTTAATTTTTCTATTTACCATACTACCACTCAATTATTAGAAATTATTTAAAATTAATATAAAGTCTAAGGGTTTTATTGCATTTTCACACCTACTTTGGGTTTTATTGTCTTTTCACACATACTTTGGCTAATAAAATCTATTTTCTTAATAATAATACTAGCATGGGCCTACACACAATGTGTGTAGGATTTTTTTTTTTTTTTGTTTTCAAGAATGTGTGGGGAGGTAATTAAAAAGTAGTGGGCGTTCCCCATAAAAACCTGGCCACCACGTTTCTACTATTTTTATTCTAATTTTTTTTTATTTTGTAAATTAACTTTATTATCCTTATTAATTATTTTTGATTCAAAGTTTTTTAATATATAAAGGGTAAATTGGTAAAAAAAAATCAATTATGGAGAGCAAGCTCTCTTCTATTAATAATAGTATAGATAGATATTTATTTTTCAACATAACCAAAAGAAATATTTCAATCATCTAGAACACTCCAAAAAGGAGTTCATGATGACGAACTCAGAGTGATCAAGTGCATATTATAGTTCAAAAGAAGTGGTTGCTATGGATTTTTGTTTCCTTTTTTGTTTTTAAATAATCAAAGCAATCAGCCAAGGGGATTTATTTGGGTTATTACTTTCCATGCACACCTGTATTTTTCTAGTTAGAATCACATTTCTAAAACCACTAGATGGGGCAACTTTTTGTGTCTGATAAGAAAAATATTTGGCTCCTTAAATGTAAAAGATTCTTCTTTGCAAGCAAATCATAACTTAACAATTGGTAATCTTTTCTCCCTTTTCTTGTCTTCTTTTTTTGTTTTCCTTTTATTTCTCTAATAAGGAGAAGTCCTTAGTTGTAGGTCAAGACATACTTATAAGGAGGAACGACTCTGTACATTTAATGAGCTGAGCAATATTCAGAGAAAATTAAACTCTCTCCATCCCTCTTTGTACGTGCCCATGGATATTCTGTCCACGTATAACTATCTGTCCATGTAATTATTTATGCAAAAAGATGCTGAAATTAAGTACCCCTTGCTTCATTGGTAAAAGAATTTGTTTCTGTAGGGACTCGACTATTCATCTGGAATATGGCAATTTGAAGGGTATGGCTTTGTGCCAAATGGAACCTCTGGTGCAACCGTAGCACAGATCCATGGAGCAGCTCAGGGCGCCACCACTATTATACTAAGAATCTACAATGGCGATATGAGGTATTATAGTGGAGACTTGGTGGCTACTGATCTTTACGATAAGTGGTTCAGACTTAACATTGTACATGATGTGGATGGAGGGACTGTGACTGTTTATATTGATGGACTCCGGAAATTTCAAGTGAAAGATAAAGGGCCAGGCGACTTGTACTTCAAATGTGGAGTTTATGCTGCTCCACGTAATATAAGCTATTACATGGAATCACGTTGGAAAGACATCAAAATATATAAAAAGTGCTGATGAAATGATAAAGTACTTTATTAGACTAGCTACTAGCTAGATGTAATGCTAAATTAGCTAAGCTTGTAATTTCTGTGATCGTATTGCGTATTAGTGTGACCAATAAATTAGGTTTGTTCCTATATATTCCATTGTATGAGAGTGACTATGGTACTCCACATTCAATAGTGTGAGGAGTGCCTGGAGTTGATCTGAGTAATTTCGGGCCCGTTGTTGTTATGTGCAACTTCATGAAATATCTTGGTTATAATATGCACATACCGTATCTTAGACTTATCAACACTTTCGGTACGAAACCAATCATATAGCTAGGCATGGCCCCAAGAACATACAAAGTAGATCGACAAGTCCTGCCGTTGTTTTAGGAAATGTAAAGACCATGGTCGATCGTGGACGATGCAAAACAATAGGGTCATTGTTTGGAAATGATTACTACTTGAGTCGTCATTGAAATAAGAAATTGCTTAGTCATTTGGTTATCATTGTGGTCATTTATGCGCTTTGGTGAAACATTATGTTCGGTTTGTTTTCCAACAATTTTTTTTTTTGATGCGTGTTTCCCAACAATTTGATGAGTCGTCAATGGCTACAAACAGGCCAGGGTTTAGATGATGATATTGCGATTCGAGCTCATTGAAGGAGAGATCTTGCACGACTCGAACTGGCAATTACTAGGTCATTTCGAATAAAAGCATATATTCAATATTCATCTAAGTTGTATGTACCTCACGATTGTGTTTTTGTCCAAAATGGCATTGTCTTTAGACTTTACGTTATATATATATATATATGTGTGTGTGTAAACTTCATTCAGCATATACTGCAGCTACGAATTTTGAAGCTTACATCGAATTTGATCAATATGCAACTACGTATATAACAAACCGAATATTAGTCGACAGTTCGACACATTAAAGTACTTGTATACAACATTTGTTAATGCCCAGAGATGTAATCATGATAGCAACTTGTTTTTTTTTAAAAAAAAAAGATGATAGCAACTTGTTGGTGATGCTTGGACTAGCTATCACGGATTCACGGGTCTGCACGATCGGGTGTTAGTTGCTCGGAATCATAAAAGAACAAGTCATATATTCCAAAATGAATAGATTCGGTTTGGAGCAATCTGAATGCTGCTGGATTCATATATACTTGAATCCATTTACTTCATTGTGTAAACTAATAATCTTACATGTTTTTAACCTTACGAAATTCTGAAACATGGAACTCATAATTTTTTCTCTAAGAGCTAAATTAATTTTACCGGCAGTGCAAGTAAATCAAGCTATCCATCAGATGTCAGTCGTTGATATTTATAGACAATCTTTTTTTAATAATATAAAATATACTTGATGTTATCCAACCCTCTATTTTTGTTGATGCAACTGCATGTCGGTGCACTGAATACTCTCTCAACAAACTTTACACAGAAAATCGTTTGTGCCCTCAAAATTCTAATTTGATCACATATGCCCTTGTACTCTCCAATTTGATATCAATCATCATTTTTTATATATTCCATCAATTTCTTCATAAATTATTGACGTGCGGAGCTCATTTAAACTAGTTTTTGACCGTGTGTCACTCAAGAAACACATCATTCACATCATCAAGGACAAAAATTGGCACAAGTGGACTCGCCACATCAATAATTGTTGGAAAAATTCACGAAACGTTTATTGATGGGTATTGATCAAATTGAAGAGTGTAATGTAACATGTGATCAAATTAGAACTCTAGGGTATTCTCAAAAAAAAAAAACAAAAAAAAACAAACTCTAAGGACATAATAAACAGTTTTCAGTATAAAATTTAGAGAGGTAAAATGAATTTTAACCTAACTTAAATTAATACTTCTGTTTTTGTTTATTTTGTTACTTTTCTAATATTCAACATTTTTGAATTAATGGTAACTCTATTGATAAAACTCATACCAAGAAGGCCATTACATACCCACCCGCTGCCTTACAATAGACAAAACAAGGCTTCGTAGTAAAACCACAATGATACATAGAATAGTTAGTCTATATTCGAACTTATCGCTCACTTATCTAAACTAAAGCCAGCTTATAACTATGACAAAAATATAGTTTATAGGCAAGTACGCAAAGTAACTAATACTCATTAGCGCTCACTAAGATCTAATGAGTATAGGGTTCTAAAAAGTAAGGACTTATTAGAAAAAATAAATTAAATAAAGGCCCAGAACTTAAAGAAAGCTAAGCCCTAGGCCCAACAAGCAAGGCCTAGGTTCACTCCAAATGCACAATTTGCAATCTGTGTACCCAGTAGCGCTAGCCACCACGACTCACCGCAGCAGTATTGACCTGCCATAGCCCTGCCGCCACGACCTGCCGCCGCCCTACCGCACCCAAACCGCCACCGCCGCCGCCTCCATTTCGCTTCAAGAGTCACCACCGTTGCCCGCCCAAGGACGAAAGAAAAATGATCTGCAAAAATAGGTAGATCCACAACCAAAACAGGTGGGAATCCACCGCTTCCAAACCGCCCCACCGCCGCCCCTCGCTTGGACCCGAGCCCAGTCCGCCGCCGCCCTCCATTCCTGAAACGATGCACCCAGAAAGCAGCCTACATCAATCTGAAGAAAACTTCGACCTTCACTGTCAAAACCCCTAAGGCCAAGCCATCTCAAAACTCAGAGGACCATGGACCAAAGCATCACCCGTCTGGCAGCATTCAATGCCGACAAGGCGACGTCAGAACGCCACTGGACAAGAATGGGATTGCAGAAGTTGGCCCTGGTTTGGTGGCGGCGTCCTTCTTAGTCTTCCTCTGAAAGAGGCTCTCTGATTCTTCCATTGTTCAACGTACATGTTCCCTTATGTTGAAGACTATTAGCCGTAAATTCCATGCACCCAATCTCCATTAATATTACTACATCTGATCACCCCACCACAGCCAACGTACCCTACCAATTTCACCATACAATTGTCCCTGTGGGGACTTAATAATTCAAATGATCGATAACCTATTTCACTCCAATAATAACTTTTTTTTTACCTTAATTAATACACATCCCTATTAGTATATATAATTGACCATATTAATTACTTGTGTTAGTTAGTGGGAAATCCATAAGAATTCAATATTGTTCCTTTCAAATAGATGCTTAGAAATAGGTTTTGTATTATTTGAGTTCTCATTCACCAAACACGGAAACACCCTATTAAAAAAGTATAAAATTTTGAGTCATACATTCAACCAAAACTATATCAGTAGTTTCTCCACAAGACAAAACTACGAAGTTGTCATTTGGATGGTCAAATAAATTAATAATTACAAACTTTTATACCTGTGTTGTTTTATATTAGATAATAAACTAACTAATCAAAACTTTTAGGAAAAAAAAGAAAGAACTAAAACGTGGGAGTAAAGTTAAAAACACTTAATGCCATTGATATTTTGAATTTCAAAATTATATGGTCGCTCACCCCATTTAATTATAATTTATTTAAGAAAAATTTAAATTAGATGGTTTCTAACTTTATTCTTGTTTTAAATGAGAATGTCATTTATAGAAGTTCATTGTGTTTATAATTATAGAATAATGTAAGGAAGATATGATCGTTATTATTTTTCTTCTAATACATAATTACATAGATGTCTATTTTGGTCATTTAATCTATCTATAAAATCTGATTTGAAATATAAAATAATAGGGATGTGTATTAAGTAGTTTGGGGTGGTGTGTATTTAAAATTTCTCGAAAGTTTTTTTTTTTTTTTACAACATGAGTTGTTAAACTGGTAGTGAAATTTTTTCGTACATGGCATGTACTACAGCCTTAGATGTAATTACACAACTTGAAATAACTGATCTGGCCGGTCATTATTCATTACATACTGATCGAATCGTGTATTAGATTGTTGGTGTGAGAAGTCTCGCAATCGAATGACAGGATGGTCCACAGCAAAACAAAGTTGTATCAACTGACGGGTAATAAAATGAGTATTGGACCAACGAAAATGAAAGAGATGGATAAGCGAGACTGCTGTTTTGGCTTGACAGGAGTTCCTTTTCAAGTTATTGACCACTATTTGTGCTGTCCATCTAAAAACAAAAGGAGAATGATAAGAAACTAGAGATGATATGAAAATGAATGCTAGGTCTGGACTTAATGATCCGACAGGGTAACAGTCCCAAGATAAGTTGACATGCACTCTATCCTTTAGGTTTACTGGAAACTAACCCACGTACTGATGGAGCTGTTTATAATTATAAATATTTGATGGGTAAAATTTAAGAATTCTATTGAAATTTCTCATATAAGACATGCATAGAAGTCCAACTATTGGAATTTATTCCAAATAGCAGCAGCAAAAGAAAATAACGAAAACCTGAAAGCAAGTATCATGTTGCTGCTATAAATAGGGCTCATTCTGTTCTGTGTTGTTATCCATTTCCCTCAGACTAAATCCCCATACATTCCATATTGGCCATTACAAGTTGCATGAAAATGAATTCCTTCTACTACAAGTTGTTGTGTTTGTTCATTCTGAGCTTCTTCGAAGGCCACTATCTTTGTGGTGCTGATCCTACTGATGGCTTCACCCTTGTGCCATTAACAGAAGACAACTTCAAGCTGCAAAAGCCATACAATGAACCCCTTGATGATCGTTACAGTTACAAAGATGGAGTTCGAAGTTTCTGGATCTACAACAATGACAAGCCCTACAGCCCAGATAGCCCAACCAGACCACGCTCAGAACTGCGCATATCGGTATCTATATCTCTCGCTTTCTCTTACACACATACACACACACACTCGCTCGACTGTTTTGAATATAATCAATATATATATATATATATGCACGTTTTAAATGGATAGTTGGACAACATAACATGCCATCTATCTTAGAAGAGAATTCATCCTACAAGCAATGCTAAAGTCACCTCTCTATCAACTTTCTCTCCATGGAAACACCATAACATTGTAACAAGCCACCTGTGTACGCGGTTTTTCTTGCAGGGACATGACTATTCGTCTGGAATCTGGCAATTTGAAGGCTATGCATATGTGCCCAGTGGTACGTCTGGGGTTACAATAGTGCAGATTCATGGTGCAAGTGAGGGAGAGACAACTCTCCAACTAAGGATGTATGAAGGAGATGGTGGAGATCTCAGATACTACAGATACAACTTAGTTGATACTGATCTCTATGATAAGTGGTTCAGAGTAAACATAATCCACAATGTTGACAAAGGGAAGGTCATAGTTTTCATTGACGGTGTTAAGAAGTTTGTGGTGAAAGATCAGGGACCAGGGGACCTGTACTTCAAATGTGGTGTGTATGCAGCACCGTTTAATTCCAGTAACTACATGGAATCAAGGTGGAAGGAGATCAAAATTTACAAAAAATGATGTGAAAATTACTATATTTCTATTCAGTAGCTAAATATGATGTTATAGAGGCTATGCCATCTTTGTATTTATGAATGTACAAAACTATGGTTTCACTAGAACTCATAAAACTCTTATCTCCCTCTTACAGTTCCTTCATTATGCATGTCTATGAAATTTAGTATCACATTTATAATCCATGAACATAGCTACTGCTATTGGGAAATGTTTCAAGTAAAGAATCATTGAATCAATACAATCACTGTTCCAAATTGCCAAAAAAATCTTTCTCAAACTGTGAAAGATTTTTTGGCTTTTCTCTATCAGAATAGCAACCATGTTTGATGATTACAGTCGTGTAATTGATTCAAGCAACTTAGTCCAAGTATGTAAATGAATTATCTAAAAATCGAGAAGAACCACTACAAGTAAACAATAGTTCGTGTTTCTTTTTATAACATAGCATCAGTTTGTATTGCATGAGACTTCCAATGTACATCTATGATATGCTACAGGAAAATCTTGAACCAAATGCCTTTTCTGTTTTCTTTCATGAACCCTACAAAAATCTCAAGAAGGAGAAACAGGAAACGTTTCAAGAACGTTGGTGATGAAGCTTACACTGTACATCTGGTACTCTGGTAGTTGTCCAAGTTTCCAAACAATAGTAACTTGTGTATATACAATTTATCAATGTCCCCTCTTGGCAAATTTGTATTCCCAAACCCATTGACCATATCCTGTGTCTTGATACCAAAGTGAAACCAAGGGTTGAGCCTGGTATGTTTTGGAGTGTCGTACCTTCGTATAGAAGGTATGGTGTACAGGAATAGCAAAGTGATTATCCTTCAACATTTGAGCTAATTCTATTACTGCCAAAAGTTTAGCAACATGAGTTTACCTAATCTTTGACTTCAAGACACTACGTTTACATTGCATGATGCAAGATATATGTAGTTATGTACTGTAAAACAACAACACACTATGTCAAAAAGGCCTTCAGACGACAGAACTGTTCTGTCGTCTGAACGAACAAAAATGTGTCGTCTAGTACGATGTCGTCTCTTGGGCGTATCGAACGACAGAAGAGTTCTGTCGTCTGAAAATTCAGACGACATAAAAAATGTGTCGTCTAATGAGTTTTGCATTTTGGGAACATTGTGATCTGTTTCTTTAAAAGCATTCAAACAACGGTTTTGTATTGTCTGATAAACAAAACAATGACAGTATTTTTTAAATACTATTCTGTGAAGCATATTACAAGACTTATTTGTGTGGTCTGAATGCCCTTAAATAAGAAATATGAAGACTCATATGTAGTGTCTTCTCTCATACAACAACAATTAAAGGTTGTGCTAATTTACTTTAAACGACAATTATATGTGGTCGTAAAGAGCATCAGAGGACAATTAAGTGTCGCTCTAGGGTAGGTTTGTATGACATTTAAGTGTTGTGTGAAAGGTCTTTTATTATGTCTTTTATATTGTCTGTGAGTAATTCCAACCACACTTATTTGTTATTATTATACGCTTTAGCCAACACTTTCGTCTAACTTACGTTGTTGTTTTGCCATTTAGACTACAATTTTCTGTCGTCCCAATGCTAAAAAGACAATAGACTTCTAATTGTTTTTTGTGTTGTTTTTGTTCAGCTGTAACCACACATTTTAGTGTGCTTTGTTGTAGCTTGCAATTTGAGATAACACATATTAGTAGTCCCCTGTTACACTTGGTATGCATTCATCTAAACATTAAAATTGTCCATTCATAAAACCATAAAATACACATCCAAAATCATTCATTGCAATTTTCTCCAATCCACCATTGTCTCATGTACACAAACCTAATCATGAGCATTAGTTCAAAATGGCCCATATCTACTAATCTGAATCTGCAGACAAGTCCAAATACTTAATGAAGAATGAATTTCTACTAGACACAAGTTAAATATAGGAACTAGCTAGTTGTACTACTGCATTACACCTGGTGGCTTCCCCTGGGGATCACGTAAGCTCCATAATTGTCCCTTGACAGCTTCCTACACAGAAGCATGCATGATTATCACCAAAATGGAGGAGAAACAAACATAACATGTTAATAGGAAATCTCAATTAAGATGCCAGTCCTGTAGAAATGAACTAATATAACATGACCAATCATACTTGGGGCACTCATATCCAATGGTCAAAACAAGAACAAATGCAGCTGTCTACTCAAGAGAAAGATTTTATGTGTGCATATGTGGGTGTAGCAGTCAGCTGGGAGTTGAACATCTCAGTCCTATTGAAAATGGATGATACCTGAAGAACTCCCTTGGTTGTGAAGTCAAATGCAGTTGAGAGAGAGAGAGAGAGAGAGAGAGAGAGAGAGCGCCAAAGTAACGTCATTACTACTAAATTCAAGCTAGCCTTTCTATATTAACTAATACTATCAACCTTGAGGTATTTTAGTTATTCAGACTAGAGCTTCATCACGCCTATATAACTTTATTCATATAGAATAACTGAAGTGACTGGTTTGTTGATCTGATTTGTTGAATTGGTGCTCAATAAACATCAATATATTATACCTTGGTTGTAGTCCAAACCATGACCATTGTAGTTGCAAGAATCTCAATACTCCACAGCGGAAAAAATTGGTTTTGCTCCTTCAATATACTCCTTCACATATTTAGTTGCATAACTAATTGAATATTCGGAAACACAAAACAGAGTAAGCTGTAAATAAATAAACCCAATTCGATGGAATATATGTTCTGAGGGAGGTAACCCAATTTTTTTTAGTAAACCTCATAATTGGCGCTCAGATCCATATTTAGAATTGAGGGAATATATGTTCTGAAGGAGGTAACCTACAATATGAGGAAAGCAAAGTGGACACAATGATCTGGTCATCTATATGTAGAAAGAATAAAAATCAACTTGATGAATTTCATGCACCAACCTTCCGGGGCAAAGGAATGAGTTGATGGCGGCAACCATGCCGATGTAAATCCAGATTTTGCAATATCTGGAACTTTACTTTCTAAATTTTTCCTCCAGTGATATCAGCATGCTTGCAATCTCTGCATATATACAATATACAAGTTTAAACACCCACACATTCAGAAGTTTCAGAGTATGATTACACTCTCTGTTTAACAAAATCAACATACAGTTGGTAGCTTCTTTTGGTAAGACTTTCACCTGGTACAAAATAGGTCCTCTAACCACAAAATAGGTCCTTCAAAACACAGAAAAGTACCCAACCTTAGAACTCTTTAATTGAATAGTTATTCATGACTTAGTAAGATAAACAACCAAAAGTAATGAATAAAAATACTCCAAGACTACGTGGTAACCAGAGTAAAGCAATTTAGAATCATTTTGTCAAACACCTTGTGTGCATGAAAAATTGATGCTGAACAACAAAAGAAAACCAACAAAATCACACTACAAATAACAAGGTTCCAGCTCCTCTTTCAAGAGTCAAAACAAAATGAAGAAAGAAGGAAATTAACCTTCAAAATCCGTTGAGAAACCGAAAATATTGATCTCCCCATAGTTTCGTCAATACCCAAACCAAACTCAATTCTTATCGTTTATTCTCTTCTCCGACCTAATTTCCTGTCCAAAGCAAGTTCTCTACCCACTCCTAAAAGCTCCAGCACCCTCCCTTTACAAGTTCAGATAAGAACAATGTTTGAATAGCCAAAAGGTAAACTAGTTTGGTGTCTTTCTAAACTCTAGCCACGTCAAGCAATTATAAGAGCAAGCTTTAAAGAAAAAGAAAAAAAGAAAAAAAAAAGCCTTGTTTCAGTCCACACAATAGCAAGCACAATAGAACAAAGATAATACAATAAAGAAGAAAAAGAAAACAATAAGCACAACAGTGGGACAATACCAAGTTACTAGTCTAGGTAACAAGCACTCATTAAAAAAAATTATGGATATCACAAGAAGACAACTCTCTCTTCCTATGCAGTATAATCAGGCAGAACTGCCATCTTATAGTTATGTTGATTGAAACTTACTACAGAGAATGCATTCTGCAAGAAAAGAAGTCTTTATCATAAATCAAGAGATTGACTAACAAATTGCTATTCATTGTTTCCTTTATTATTATAGCAAAGGATGATCTGAACTAAAAGTTTTGCTAACTTAAAAGGAAGAGAAAAAATGACCATGGTTATGTGTTAGAATGACTAAAATCTCAAATGACATCCTACATTATGTCAGCAACAATGGAAACTTAAGAGTTTATAAGTTCTTCGTAATATGATAACAGAAGGGAGACCACTGCCACTTACAGGAAAGAAGTCAGTTCAGAGGCTACCTAGAAGAATATGAGAGTCATTAGTGACAAGTAACTACCCAGAGCAACCCCAGTTACAAGAATTTCAGTGAGCCTCCACCTGTCGGGAACTGGAGATGGCTAGACCCTGCCTTTAGGTATTGTCATGATAGAACCTGCATCAATACCAGCCTCTCAATCTCCAAAGTAATATCAGTGGGGAAATTGATATAATGAAAGGAAAATATCAAAGCAGAGAAGTCCTTTGCATCAATCCTATGCAGAAGCAAAACAGGAACAACTAAGAACAATCCATAAAGCTCTATACTTCTAGAGACCTGCAAATTTCAGAAACTTTACCCTGCACTAAAACCCCCCCAAAAAATCCTCCTTCAAACACACTTGCCTCCCAAACCTCACAGTTTACCAACCCCAACCAAACTTTAGAGATTTAACTGAAAGACAAACCATGATACCAAAGAGGAAAACAAGTTTCTCATGTAAACAAGTTTCTCATCTAGAAAAATAGATTTTTAAAACTATCCGATTATACGACCAAAAAAAAAACTATCCGATTAAAAATCAAACCTCCACAAGCAAAGAAACCACATCACCGTTCATATAGTCGATCGTCACAAATGAAATACTAAGAGACCACATCGTTGTTCATATGATCAATCATCACAAATGAACTACTGAGAGAACCAATACTTGACAAATTATCGTTTCTCAAGACCATGATTTCAACTCAAAGCAGAGACCAAAAGAGCAATATAGAAATCAAGTAAAATCGTAAAGTAAAGAAGTCACTCACAATTGGAGAACTGACATTTAAACAAATTGAAAGTCTCTAACCATCTCTAAAACACAAGGTAGAAATCAAAATACATAAACAAAAGGTCTATTATCATTCTGTCATTGTAAAGGCTAGAACAACCTATAATAAGAAAAAGATCAACTAAACAACAGCAGCCTCCCAAATTCTCAAAACGATAAAAGAGAAAACAAAACAAATAAGTATAGAGGTCACACAGCTCAAAACAACCGATAATCATTAGGCCACCACAAGCACACCAAACCCACACCCTTCTCATTTACTCAAACATCACAATACTTTACTTGACTCTGAAAAGTGATAGACGACACAAACCACTTCACAAGACCAAGATTAAAATCCAAGCAATCCAAGCAAGACCAATAGAGAAATAGAAATTGAAGAAAGATTGAAATCAGAAGAGTCACTCACAATTGGAAAACAACCATAGATACTGAACAGGCCGAATGGAAACCCTTCACTTCTGAAATCTTCCTCCCTTTGCCTTCCCACAGTTCAGTTTCAAGAGCAGCAAAATCAAACTCCCATTCTCCTTCGTTCATCTCCTTCTTCTTCTTCTAACACCCAAATCGAAACTCACACCATTCTATAGCTTTACTCTCCTCCAATCTAGAAATACCCAATCGCAGCCTTTGAGGAAAGCCCCAAACTCTCCAATTCTCTCTTCTCATTCCCTGTCCGTCTCCCTCTTTCTACTTCTCGTTCTTCTTTCTTTTTTAACTAGTCATGCTCCCCTCCCTTCTATTTTCCTTCTTTTTCCTCTTTTCATCTCTCTCTTCTTCCTTTTCTTTTCCCTATTTTCTTTCTCTTCCCCGTGCTCCCTCTTTTCCCTTCTTCTTCTTCTTCTTCTTCTTCTTCTTCTTCTTCTTCTTCTTCTTCTTCTTCTTCTTCTTCTTCTTCTTCTTCTTCTTCTTCTTCTTCTTCTTCTTCTTCTTCTTCTTCTTCTTCTTCTTCTTCTTCTTTTCTTTCTTTTTTCTTTCCCGTCTCCTTGCCTCACTTTAGTTGGCAACCATCATTCTTATCTCCCCAAATTTAAAAGAAAGCAATATAACAAAAGTGATAAACTAAAAACCATTATCTAATAACCAAATATATATATATATATATATATATATATATAACAGAACTAACTAAAGAAACTACCACAAAAGGAAGAAAAGGATAAGAATTAAGAATATAAAAAGGTCTAACTCACAGATAGAAAATCAAATAGGCTCCAAAATCAAGTACGGGATGCCTTCTTGTTTCCTTGCCAACTGCAAGTTGGTTCCCTGCAGCGAAGACCATGTGTGAAAGTTGAAGGAGGTGAACAATTGCAGAGCCTAATCTATGCCTACTAAAACTGGTAAACTTAAGGTCCAGATATATGCTTTAATACAAAACTTGCCCATTTAGATCCTGGATTAGTCTCTAAGATTAATGTACCATCAGGTGAAAGAAACATACCAATATCAGTCTGCTGATTGTGTTTCCCTATCAAGGCCAACAAAACAGAAGAAACATGTTACAAAATAGAAGAACAATTATCCAAACTCAAAACCCCAAAACCCAAATCAGTTTTAATTGAAAGAAGAAAGAGTTCTTGTCAAACAACATGGAAAACAAAACCCCAACACATATCCATTTCAATCGAAGGAAAACCACATCACTAAATCGAAGACAAATCCCCAAGAAAAAATCCCTATATAGCTATATCCATTTCAATCACCCCATCCCCAAATAGAAGAAAAACCTAATCGAAAACAAACCCCAAAATCGAAATTTTGGATAATAAGCAAACCCAAAATCTGCAGATAAAACCCTAAAATCTATCGAAGATTGAACCCAGTCGAAAAACTAAACTAAAAAACAATTGAAACCCTAAATTGCTTACCAATATCGGAATCGAAAATAGCTCTATTTGTTGCTGGAGAGCTCCATTAATCCAGATGCAAAAGATGAAGTAGAGACTGAGAAGAAGAAGGAGAAACAAAGAAGAAGAATCCAGAGAGTGAGAAGATGAAAGAGAGAGTGAGAATCGAGATCTTGGAGAGTTGAGAGAGAAGGAGAGAGGCTGGTGTTTGAGTTTTTCGTTTTCGCGCTAACTAGGTCGAGCTGAGAGAGTTGAAGGACAAGAGAAAATGACTTTAATTAGGTGTTGAGGTCTATCTCTATGTAAAAAAGCACAAGTCAAAATAACTTCAAAAATTTTAAAACAAGCTCCACACTCAGACGACATTTAAATGTTGTCTAAATGTCACAACATTTTCATGTCAACTAGAGTTTGGCTATTTGAGAGGGAAAAGTACCTGATCAAATTTTGGATATCCCTCCACATTTGAGATAGGAAATCATCATCTTTTACAACTACACAAATGTGTCGTCTGAATGCTCACCATTTTTTCAAATTGAACGAGTATGGTTTTAGTGTATATTCAGACAACACAAAAAAAATTATGTCGTCTGAAAAACTCAGACGACATAAAACAAAACTTATGTCGTCTGATGTGTGTTGTCTGAAGCACATTTTGGCATAGTGACAATATTATAGAATTCTTCAATCATTTTTCGTATTTTACAATTTTAATATGTTCCTTGCTATCTATAATAGGATAGCATATGCATGGATATATAATTATCATCAAGATCTAAATGTAATTACTCAGAAGGAAATATATCTTGACTCTGTAGCAGGTGACCTTGCAGACGTGGACTGGACACTACTGAAACAAGTAACTTGTCTTGGTCTGATGAGAAACAAAGAAAGAAATAAAGACTAATCCTTCTTTGGTTTTCATAAGAGTATATTCACCTCCATTTGACCAAAACAATATACAGCATTACATGGTGCAAATTAAGCTAAGGAGAAACATGATTATTCCCTTTGATAGATACAAATGTAGCAAAAGCATCTTAATTGATGTTATGAAATCGTTTCAATACCGAGTGGTAAAAAGTAAAAACCAAGGAACAACAGAAACGGAGAATTCTTGGGTACCTTGGTGTTTGCCATACCCTCATTTTGTTAAATATTTTGGACCATTGGATTAGTAATATATCCAATGGTTCAAAATATTTAACAAATTGGTAACTTGTTTAGCCCTTAACCTTTCTAATTTTTTTGGTAACACAAACTACTAATTGAATTGAAAACAATAAAGATAGTGAAAACAATAAAGCCAATTAATGTTTGATTATCAATTGACAATTGATAATTATGATTTTTCCTTTTTCAAAAAAAATTAAAAGAACCTTCTATCCTAGGTTCACCGAATTACTTTTAGTTAAATAGTCTATATTACTAATTAATTTTATTATTAGTGAATTAATGCTTGTTATTAATGGACAATTACACAATTGAAAATTACGTTTTTTCCTTATTAAAAACAAAAACCTTCTAACCTAACTTCGCAAAATTAGTATTAGTTAAGTAATCTTTATTACCAATAAATTATATCATTAGTAGTTTCCTTAACCAAATATAATTCTTTTTACATGCATTTTATGACAACGACAACAATTAGTGTAAAAATAAATAATATTTGTTTTAAATGTAGTCAAATGAGAACCTACTTTAGGACTTATTTACTCAAATGAGAATCTACTTTACTCTAATGAGAACTTATTACAATTACCACTTTTAGGACTTAATTACTCAAATGAGAACCTACTTTTCTCTAACGAATACCTTATTTACTTTAATGCGAATTTTTTTTCTAATTACCACATGTGTCCTCAAAGTGGTTACATGAGTCCTCAAAGTGGTAAATATTATATAAAATAGAACATGTATGAATCTTTATGTTTTTATCATTAGTAAAATTATTACTACAATAACGACACATTTTATCACAACCAACAACACTTGATGTAAAAGCGGTAACTTTTGTTCTATTTGTAGTAATTACTCCACCTAAACTAATGTACTAATTTATAGACAATTTAACAAGTATGACAACAAATTTGTTGTCAGAGTGGTAAATCTTTATGTTTTTATCATTAATGAAATGATTACTACAAGGACTACACATTTTACCACAATCACAACAATTGATGTAAAAGCGGTAACTTTTGTCCTATTTACAGTAATTACTCAACCTAAACTAATGTACTAATTTATGGACAATTTAACAAGTGCAACAACAAATTTGTTGTCAAAGTAGTAAATCTTTAAATTTTTATCATTAATGGAATAATTATTCAATGACTACATATTTTACCATAACTCGCAACTATTGGTATAAAAGCGGTAACTTTTGTTCTGATTGTAGTAATTACTTCAAAAACTATACCATTTACAAGATTACCAACCATTTTACAATTCTGAGAACATTTGTGTTGTGAACATGGTAAAATTAAAATTAGACCAAAAGATATGTAACAACTCAGTATTGTAAGGAGCTTCTCCACTTGATAATCAAGGTTCTAAATTTGATAAAAGTTGTCCAAATATGATATTTACATCTTTGACCACTCAATTACAATAACCACAACAACTGTTGTCATAAGTCGTAATTGTAGTTCAACTATGTGTAATTTATTATTTTGACAATACTTGTTACATGATTTTTAACAATGTTACATATCAAGAAAGAGTGTGTTGTTAATATGGTAAATTTTATTTTTAAAAATGATACATGTCGATATTTAATTGGGTAACCTGTTGACCAGTTCAGTAGGTTTCCACTATATTAATTTACTAAAAGTAAAAAAAATAAAAAAATAAGGGTATGGCAAACACCAAGGTACCCAAGACGACCCCCAACAGAAACAGCCAACAAAGACTGACAAACATGAAAACCAGGACTGTGAATTAACTCTCTAAGACTACATTACGGCTGCACTCCAACTAGAGAACCATACCAGGCCCAATTTTACCCCACTTGAAGCATGCTAACAGCTTCAAAACCTTGAAGATGTGATTTTCCCTACAAAAACCTTTTTAAATTTGTGTTACATGAAATTAATTAAACCTTATTCTGTCAAAATATTCAACAAAGAGGGTGCTTCTCTTTATCTATTCTCAGACATAAACTATGGAGGTACAGATTGCACAGAGCAACGCTAGTAACAAGTAATAGTTGAACGATACCCAATTTCTAACAGGCCCCCTCCCACAAGCAGCATATTTGTGGATATATTTTACTCAATTACTTCAGCTAAGTCATAAGTATACCCTTCTATATCGAGGAGAACGTTTAAAAAGAATCACATTGTATGTACTCATGTCCAGTTCACGTCCTTCCCCCACCGTCTTAGTCAAACAAGTTACTGTTTCCTAATCCTTCCATCACCATAAAGAAAAATAATTTTAGAGTAAGTTGTTACGTACACTGTCATTCTCCATTTCATCTAAACAACCAAGAAGACCTCTGCAAGTACAAAACTTCTTTAACTACCCCTTAAACTAAAGCAGTTTAAGACTACACACTGTACTAATTCTTCATTCAATAAAACAACTACAAAGCATCAACTCTGACCAGATTTTTCACAAAGTCGAACATATAAGGTTATCCTCACCAAAAAAATGGCCCTCGCTCATTCATAAAAGTAGCACACAAACCACACCTCTTGAAGCATATTACCTGCTGTACTGAGCTTGCAAATCAATATACAAACTGATTCAGCCATAAAGTACTCCAACCTCGATATAACCTCAAAAACTCAATTCAATTAACTAGAATTGATCCCAACATCAAGTGTTTTTGTGCAAGGTTTGCGGAAGAAGTAAACGATGGAACAAGCCCATGCAAAATATCTCTTTCCCCAATCATTTAGACGACGAGTGATAGATAGCATGCATGCCATTTGGGGGGCAAGCCCTAATCTGTAAACCTGAACTACGTACTATTTCTAACCGTACACATTGTGACTTGAAAATCAGAATACAGAAAGCATTCAAATCAAGGCAGCGCGTGGCTTTGCCAGTTACCTTCTCATTAAGTTCATTATCCCCAGCGCTTTTCCTAGGGTTAATTATTTCTTCAATTACTTCTGTAGTTGTAAGTGCATGTAGGTGAAACTTAACAAAAATTGGAAAAAATTAAAGGCTTACAATTTCTGTGTTGTGAATAGCAAGCATTGAACAAAAGGATATCACAGGACGAAAACCGCTCGCCCCAGAGGGATGAGCAATGAGGGCAAATTGTTTGAGGGACCAGATGAGGATAAGCAGAGTGTTGCAGTGGACTTGAAGGTTTCAGGAGTGAAAGGGAATTGGAGAAGGGTTTGGAATTGGAAACGAATGGTTGGGACTGATCACTGAAGTTAGGGTTAGAGATTTAAAATTAGAAGAAAGCATAAGGGGGTTTAGGGTTTAGGTGGATCTGTATATTTAAAAGCTCATTTGTGTTATTATTCAAAACAATTAACTCATTGTTCAAGTAAATCCAGAATATGTGTCTGGCCCAAACTCGAGGTTACTTGCTCTAGTTGAAATAGGGTTTATATTAGAGATATTCTCGGAGAATCTTAGGAGATATCCAATCAATATATGATTATGTTTCCATGTACAACTCTATCTCTATGCTTGTAATCCTCTATATAAAGAGACCCCTATTATCAATGAAAGTACGACTCAATTCTCTCCCAATTAAGTTTTTCTTAAACACGTTATCCAAATAGCCAAACCCTGATTCAAGAAGCTAAAAACCTTGAATCTGAATACAAAACCTTGAAGCCTTTTCTGCCTCCACCTCACACCTTAAAGCATTCGATCCCAGGAGTCCAGAACCGGCGGCGCCACCCCAAGAACCTGCCGGAAACCTACCGAACCGGCCACCGGAAGCTCCATCCAACCCGCAACAAATATTCCACCGGTTCACCATCTTCTGGCCATCCAATTTCAACCAAATTGTGTCACCAGATACCTCTCAATCAAAAGATTCAGGAACCGGAAGAAAAAGCACAAAAACCGGCCTAAAAGTGAGTGAACCGGAAGACTGAACCTTCCGGCAGAAGGAAAAGAAAAGAAGGAAAGGAAAAGAAGCCCAAGCCCAAGGCAGAGGGCCCACTGACGTAGACCCACGCCACGTCATCACCCAGACCCGCGCCAAGTCAGCAAGAGAGACCACGACACGTCAGCATCCGGACCCGCGCCACGTCATCAAAGGGGACCCAAGCCACGTCAGCAAGGGGGACCCACTGCCACGTCAGCTCACAGGTCAACGTCAGTCAACTACCGGTCAACCCACGGTCAACACCGGTCAACCACTTTCCGGCGACCTATTTTGAGGTATTTTTTTCTAAAAGTTCCCGTTTTTTAGAGTTTTTACATTTAATTTCTCTTCTTTTTCGGGGACTTGCAACCTCCCTTCTTCTACCCCCCCTTTCTTTATCATAGGGGAGACCAAATTAAGCCGAACTGTGGGGGTTCGTGCTCACTCCAAGCTTGGAGCTTGTAGAATCCTCCAAACTTAGAGTTTGTTGAGAAGCTATGATCGACCACAAATACATCATTGTTTCGATCTAATCCAATACCTCTTGGAATCAGATTTCCTGGAAGCGACTACGCTCAGAAATTTTATTTGTTTTCGTGGTAGCTTTTTTTCGCTCCGAAACTAACCCTAATTTCTTGTTCTCTTTCAGGATGAGTAACCTGAACAAATTGGACTTTGCTCCATTGGGAACAACTGGCTCTGAATATCACAGGTGGGTTCATGATGTCTGCCAGCATCTCAAGGCCGATGGAATCCTGGATACAATTCTCGAGCCTAGCCAGGACGTGCTAACTGTTGAGCAAGCTCAAGCTTTGGAAGCAAATAGAGCAGTCTTAGAGGCAAATAAGGTGAAAGCCATCATCCTAATGACTCATCATATGGATGACTCGCTCCAGTATGAGTGTATGAATGAAGAAGACCCCAGAAGGTTGTGGGTCTCACTCGAAGAAAGATTTGGCAACGTCTGTGACTCCCTGCTTCCTAACCAAGAAGTGAGATGGCATAGCCTCCGCTTCTGTGATTTCAAGTCAGTTCTTGACTACAACTCGGAAGCACTTCTCATTAAATATTTAATGGAATTCTATGGTAAAGAGATCACAAATGCGATGTTGATTGAGAAGACACTCTCTACCTTTCCCGTCTCTGCATTGATGGTTGCTAAGAACTATCGAATCGATGTTACTGCAGAACGGATCACAAGGTTCCATGAGCTTATTGGAGCTATGAATGTCGCTGAAAAGCATGACAACATCCTTGTGAACAACTATAATTCGAGATCCATGGAAACAGAGCACATTCCGGAATCCAATTATAGTCGCGCCTCTAAGAGAGGGCGCCAAGAGAGAAACCCTAATCTTAGGGATACTTCTGGACATTCTGGTCCATATAATTACTCTACTTGGGAAGGTAACCGCCAAAATAGGCGAACACGGAACCGAAGAGGTAAACGTGGAAAGAGAGAGGGAGGCAACGCCTCTAGCCATGTTGGTGGCGCCACCAACACTAAGAGCCATCTAAATGACGCTTTCAAAGCGCCTCAATCAATGGAGTTCGAGCAAAGAGATGTATGTTCTCGATGTGGAGTGTCTGATCATTGGGCACACATTTGTAAAGCTCGTGAAGAAATCGTCACCACCTACAAAGCATATTGTGAAGCAAGAGAAGCTCACTATATGGAACAAGAAGATCAAGAAGATGATCTAGAGTGAAGGGTTGAAGAATACAAATCTGGCTGGGATCAATAGATCGCCAATTCTGTTTAAGTCTTTATTTTTCCAAGAGATGTAATAGGCAATTGCCATATACTTTGTAGTAAATGCCAATGGTTTAAGTCTTTATTCAAAGTAGGCTCACCCAAAATAAGTGTGATGTCTAGGAAGGTTATGAGATTAGTGGTACTTAAGCGAGCCTTGCTCCACCGACATCTCTCTACTCACCTGGTCGCATTTATTTTAGAATTACCGAAAGAAGTTAGACGACTACCATTGTTTTGCATTAGCTAGCATTTTGGATTATATTTTCTTTGGTCAAAGAGACAATGATGTAACTCTGTTGGCTTATGAATAAAATTTTGAGTTCTTTATGACTCCATTTTGATTTTGAGCATATGACTTTTGTGACTACGATGGCTGGGCCATCAGTATTAATTCAAGGACATGGAATAGCCCAAGTTCCACTTGCCAAATGGCACCTTAATTACTGTCATAGAAACTCTCTACGCTCCTAGGGCCAATCGCACCTATGAATAGCCAACGGATTCCATGCAGAAACGCATGTAGAGAACGGAAATGAGTTCCTTTGCAATACCTCTAATGATTGCGAACAAAGGCGCATCTTAGAGAAGTTTATGTGTCTCTCTAGTGGACTCTATGTCACTATTCGAGCTATAAAATCCAATAAAGTTATGAGAGAAGATATCTTGGATTTTGACACATATTGGCTTTGTCACGACAGGATAGGTCATTCTGGTCATGATATGATGATCCGTCTACTAAAGACTTCACATGGACATCTTTTCTATTGAGCAAAATGAAGCATGAATCAAAAGTTGATTTCTGAACTAAGTGTGACCAACGCTGCTGCCTAGGGCATCACTTCCGTCCACCACCAACCTAGGGCTGGCACAGTCCCAATCCATGACACCATGGATAGCGTCCATCATAGTGATGGCGCCCCAGGTGATGCTGCAATCACCAACTTGCTTCAAATAGCGTTTCAGACACTCAGGCCCAACCAAAATCCTCATTGGTTGCTTTTAAAGCCTCTCGCTCGGTTTACAAAACCCGTTCCTTAGGGAAATTAGGACTGAGACAGTCCTATGCAAAGGATTTAAAAATACTTATTCTGTTCTTACATAGAATCGGTGGGGATTCTGTGGACTAGTTCAACCAACTTGCGGACGTTTAAATATCTCATGATATTGGTTGATACGCAAACACGCTGGTCACGTGTTGTGCCATTGTCCACCTGTAAATGCTGATTATGCTACACTTCTAGCACATATCATATGACAACGGGCTCACTCCCCGGATCATCCTCTTCCATCAATTGGACTTCACAATGCTAGAGAGTTTACATCGAAGACTTTCGATGGTTATTGCATTGGGACTAATGCTGGACATTATATTCCCATAAACACACCCAATTGGTCTCGCGGAAACGACTACGATGGTAGTTCGGACATTGGTAATGCGCACTAATTTCCTTATATCCGCTTGGGGTGATGCAATATCGCATGCAGCTATGCTAATTCGTCTACAACCCACCGCCACTCAACCTACCTCTGCGTTACAGCTAGTGACTGGGTACAAGTATCGTACTTACGCATATTTGAGTGTGCCTTTATGTGCCAATTACACCACCATAGCGCTCTATAATGGGTCCTTACAGACGAATGGGCAACTCAGTTGGATTTAAGACTCCAACAATCTTCCGCCACTTCATGCCCTTGCTAGGCGATCTCCTTACAGCTAGATTTGCGGATGTCACTTTGATGAGACAGTCTTCCCATCGTTAGGGGAAGATAAGAACACAGATGTTCAGCAGGAACGACAGGAATTGTCGTGGTCTGTCCCCACTATATCTCATCCCGATCCCTACTAAAGTGACGAGATCACACAAATATGCTGCAAACATGCTTGCAAGGAAGGACGTCCCTACGAGAGGACGTAGCACCACCCTACACGGAGGTAGGCATGGCGCCAATGCCAAAGAGAGTGGCACTCTGGTATTATAGGCCATGGCCCCAGCTAGGATGCGTGGGAGGCCCGTGAGTTCGAAGGATACTTTCACACATTCCAATCCTTTGATCATCGACACTCAAAATCCGTCTCATGAGTATCTTCCGGGTTATGGTTATCGTTGGGGGACACCTCAACGTCAGAACCTATTCCTGAGAATATAGAGCTCTATGAAAATTACACTCGTGTACATGAGACGTGGGATAGAAACTCCATCATAATTGATGATGTAGTCACGCACTTCGTTGCGCATGAGTTTGTTGAGTCCGATGATATTGAACCACGCTCCGTTGATGAATGAATGCCACGTAGAGAGATTTGGCCTAAATGGAAAGATGTGATCCAGGTTAAGTTGGATTCTCTAACGAAGAGGAAGGTTTTTGAGCCAGTGATGTCAACACATCCTAACATAAAACCTATTGACTAATGGGTCTTCATTAGAAAGCGTGATGAGAAAAAGAGATGGCAATCTCGCCTTATGGCGCAAGGCTTCTCACAAAACGCCCTGGAATCGACTACGATGAGACATATTCTCTCGTAATGGATGTCATTTCACTCCACTACCTTGTCAGTTTGGTAGTTTCCGAATAACTGAATATGCAGCTTACAAATGTGGTCACTACATATCTCTATGAGGATCTAGATACGGAATATACATGAAGGTTCATGGTGAACTTCATTTACCCAAGTCAAGTGGCTCTAGACCACGGAGCGCGTTTACAAAGAGGTTGAAACGTTCACTAAAATGACTACTTGATTGGGAAGGGATATGCCCACGCGTTTCCATAACAAGTTTTGGATTCTATCGCGGTTCATGTTGGACATGATCTTCATTAGAAGCCCTTAAAGAGTTAAGGGTAACCGCTGAACACTTGAAATCCGAGTTTGAGATGAAGGATTTTGGGAGAACACGATTATGTCTCGGTTTGGAACTTGAGCATCGTGTCGATAGATGCTTAGGCATTTTGACAAGGTCAAGCCTTTAAGCACCCCCATGATCGTCGTAGTCTTGATTCTAAAAAGGATCCTCTTCGTCGAAAGGATGATGACGAAGATGTGCTAGAGGCATGAGTGCCTTACTTGAGTACAATAGGCGCATTATTGTACTTAGCTCAATGCACAAGACCGGACATCTCATTTGCCATGAACTTGTTAGCTAGATATAGCTCTACGCCAACGCGACGACATTGGATTGATGTAAAAGATATCTTTCAATACTTGAGATGTATGATTGATATGGGCTTGTTCTATCCCTACGAAGAGATGATGGATTCGGACCCATCACACACCAGGAACGCCGCCAACACTGGCCTGCGTCCACTATGCCCATCCCAAAACGACATGTGTTTTGGAAGGTTTTGCTGATATCGGGTATCTCTCTGACCCATACAAAGGTCATTCCCAAACTGGTTAAGTGTTCACCATGGGTAAAGACCGTGATATCTTGGAGGTCTACAAAACAGACCCTAGTCACTATATCTTCGAACAATGCAGAGATTATTGCTCTTCACGAAGTGAGTCGTGAATGTATATGGATTGGATCCATAGTTACGCATGTTCGAACAATTGTGGTTTGAAGTCTACCACAGATGAGCCTATGAGCATATAGGATAATGCTGCTTGTTTTGAAGCAAGGCTACATCAAAAGCGACCACACCAAGTATAATCAGCAACAACAAACTCTCCTCAAGATCAAAATGAACTAGGTTCGATCTGAGGACAATATGGCAGACTTGCTCACTAAGTCAATGCCTAAATTCCACTTTCGAGAAACATGTTGGTAGCATCGTTTGCGGAAGTTATCCGAACTCCAATGACCGTAGTCGTCAGGGGGAGATGCAGACATCAGGGGGAGGTGTCTACATGTATGGTCTCGAAACGTGAAGGGTGTGTTGTGCTCTTTTTCCCCTTCAACCGAGGTTATTTTTGTCCCACATGGTTTTTATTACTCAGCAAGGTTTTTAATGAGGCAACGAGAGGAGCACCACGTTTGGGCGACACAAGGGGGAGTGTTCAAGTAAATCCAGAATATGTGTCTAGCCCAAACTCGAGGTTACTTGCTCTAGTTGAAATAGGGTATTAGAGATATTCTCGGAGAATCTTAGGAGATATCCAATCAATGTATGATTATGTTTCCATGTACAACTCTATCTCTATGCTTGTAATCCTCTATATAAAGAGGCCCCTATTATCAATGAAAGTACGACTCAATTATCTCCCAATTCAGTTTTCCTTAAACACTCATTTGATTGGTTTTACTGTATGCCTATTAACGGTAGCTTGACATTTTTGGAACTGAAAACCGATAAACTAAGCCAAGTGAAGCAAAGTGATTGCTCGGTTATTAAAACTAGGGAAAATGCTCATTTACCCAATTTTAGCTTGAAATTTGCCCACTTGCTCCACTAACTGTTTTTTAACCCCGTTTACCCAAAACACTCTAAGGGATTATTTCCCCTTTACCCAATTAATTCTTTTTTTCTTCTTTTTATTTATTTTTAGGACTTTTTTGCCCTCTCCCCCCTCACCGATTTCTCTCTCTCTCTCCAGACGACATCGGATCTCTCTCTCCCTCCCTCCATCCCTCCAGCAGGTCGCCCACGACGCCGGCTCTCGCCATCGCCGCGCCGAAACTCATCGTCGTGCTCTCCGCTGCCAGGCTCGACGCCAAGCCGACGGTCCTCGTCGCTGAGAAGCTCGGCGAGGCCGGGTTTGACCTTTTGAAGGAATCGACGACGGACTGAAAACTGCTATCTGGGACTGAAAACTGCTATCTGCTATTGTGCAGTCATAACCATAAAAGTTGTAACATTAGTGCCCCCCAGTAGACTTTGTATTGGGGGCCAATGATGACTGCTTTATTTATTGACGGACTGAAACTGCTATTCCAAAGTAAATGTAGTGTTAAATTGCAGTAGTCGATAAATGAAAAAAATTGTGTGGTTTGTGTCAGTCTAGTGGGGGGCAGTAGACAGAATATTGACCCTCATAATGTGGGTTTTTAGACATTATCTGTTGTTTTGAGTGTGAATAACTTCTATAATCTGTGAAACATAGGAAGCGGTGTAATGTTTGATGGTCTATTGGGGGCAGTAGACACATTAGTGCCACCCAATAATGTCTTTCTTAGGAGACAGTAATCATCTCTTGTTGATTATAAAATGATCATTTTGGTTTTGTTTGTGATAAAGTGCAATACACTGTGAATCTTTGAAACTGGTGCAAGTTTTAATGGTTTAGTGGGGGGTAGTAGACACATTACTGCCCCCAGTAATCATATTATTGCCCCCCAATAATCAGATTATTGCCTCCCAATAATATATTGACTCTATGTTATTATTTGTGGGAATTATGTTTTTGATAGCTGATACGTTTATTTGTGTTTATAGAGTGGAATTGTAGTGTACTATGTTGGTCTATTGGGGGGCAATAGACATATTATTGCCCCCCAGTAATGTGATTTTTAGACGTCTTCAGAGCATCTCTCTCCGACCAACCCGACCCCGACGATGACTTCGAGTCCAATCCCGGCCTTCTTCTCCGCACTCATCCCTCAGTCGCACGACGCCGTTTTAGGTCCTACGTCAGCGTTGATATTGCTGTGGTTGACGTTGCTGGCACCTGGCGCCGGCGCAAAAGCATCGGAAGCAGAGTCCGAGAGCGGCGAAGGAGAATCGAGGGTCTGCGAGGCAGGAGGTGAAGCGAAATTCTGAGAGTTCGCCGGAGCGTCGGGGGGAGATGGCGGAAGTGAAATCCGAGGGGCATTGGAGGGTGAAGGTGAATCAGAGGAGGGAGATGGTGAATCGAAATCTGTCTGGGGAGAACGAGTTGGTGAAGAGGAAGAAGCAGTGAGTTGGAGTAGGAGGAAGGCGAGGAGGAAGAAGCGGAGGTCGCAGACTCAGAGATCGCCGTCGATAGTGGCCGGTGAGTCCGATTCGAATTCCGGCGAGGGCTTTCCAGAAGCAAGGGGAGGAGAGAGAGGTTGATGGGAGTCGAGAGAGATAGAGAGAGAGAGAGTATGAGGGCAATACTGTCTATAGATGTTAGTTTGGGTAAATGGGGTTAAATAACTCTTGGTGGAGTAAGTGGGCTTTTTGTCTAAAATTGGGTAAGTGGTCACGGCCCCTTAAAACTAAGCCGAGTCCACCGGCCATAGTATCAAACAAGCAAAAAAAAAAAAAAACCTATGCGATCTAAAATAGTCCATCACATTCTTCCTTCTCTTTTCTTGTAGTCAAAGTTATTGCCATATGCAACCAAGTTTTTTGCTCACAGTTTCGGCTTTTGATTCCATTTCTGAAAACAGAACCATCCGTGCACGTTGTCGAGGGGTATCATAATTTAATGTTCATCGGATTCCATCGAGTCGAACTCTGTATAAAAATCAGAAAAATTGTCAAAGCGTTTCCAGAGGTCTATTTCTGAGACATCCATAGATTTTTGAGACTTTCCCATCAAAACTTCAGTGTTAGTTTTCACTAATCCTGAAGGATCGGGCAACTTATCGTGTCTGTCACCTACTTACCTTGGCGGATCATCAAATCCAGACCTAGCAATCACTTTCATTTCATCTCAATTTTTTCTCAACATTCTCTTTATATTTCGATGGACTGTACAAAACACCGGTCCAAAAGAGGACCTTGCTAGCCATGCCAAAAGGCAAAAGAGTAGTCTCTCTTTCGTTTTTATTTCCCTTTTCTTCAGTTAAAAAATCGACAGCTCAGTTCGGCACTAATTGTACTCCAAAAGGCCATCGACTCATATAAGACATACAAGAACCAAAATATGAAAGCCACTATCATGTTGTTGCTATAAATAGGGCTATTCATGTTCTAGGTTGTTATCCATTATTCCATTTCGTACAGCCTCAACCCCCATATTGGCTGTCAAAATGAAATCTCTCTACTATAAGTTTCTATGTTTGGTCGTACTGAGCTTCTTCAACAACCACCATTTGGGTAGTGCTGATCCTACAGATGGGTTCACCCTTGTGCCATTAACAGATCGGAACTTTAAGCTACAAAAACCATATAACGAACCCCTTGATGATCGATACAGCTACAAAGTTGGGGTTCGAAGTTTCTGGATATACAACAATGACAAGCCCTTCAAAACAGATAGCACAACCAGGCCACGCTCGGAACTACGCATAACGGTTTCTCTCTACCTCATCAAATTTCTACACGTCTCTTGCTTCATTGCATAGCATCTCGTAATATCCCAACATGGAAGCACAGTATAACTGTTTTCTCACTTCGGTTTTATTTTGCAGGGACATGACTATTCTTCTGGAATTTGGCAATTTGAAGGCTATGCATATGTGCCCAGTGGTACTTCTGGGGTTACAATAGTGCAGATTCATGGTGCAACTGAAGGAGCTACAACTCTACAACTAAGGATGTATGAAGGAGACGGTGGAGATCTCAGATACTACAGATACAACTTAGTTGATACTGATCTCTACGACAAGTGGTTCAGAGTAAACATAATCCACAATGTTGACAAAGGGAAGGTCATAGTTTTCATTGACGGTGTTAAGAAGTTTGTGGTGAAAGATCAGGGACCAGGGGACCTGTACTTCAAATGTGGTGTGTATGCAGCACCGTTTAATTCCAGTAACTACATGGAATCAAGGTGGAAGGAGATCAAACTTTACAAAAAATGATGGGAAAATTACTATATTTCTAATCAGTAGCTAAATATGATGTTATAGAGGCTATGCCATCTTTGTATTTATGAATGTACAAAACTATGGTTTCACTAGAACTCATAAAACTCTCATCTCCCTCTTATAGTTCCTTCATTATACATGTCTATGAAATTTAGTAATTACATGGAATCAAGGAGATCAAACTATACAAAAAATGATGGGAATATTACAATATTTCCATTCAGTATAGCTAAATATGATGATGTATAGGGGCTATGCCATCTTTCTATTTACGAAGTACAAACTATGGTTTCACTGGAACTCATAAAACTCGCTCCCTCTTATAGTTCGTTCAGTTTAAGTCCCTACGAAATTTAGTATCAGTTTTATAATCCATAAACATAGCTACTGATATTGGGAAATGTTTCATGTAGAGAATCAATACAAGCACTAAAGACTCATCAGTATGCGGTTAAAAAAAAAATAATAATAAAAATAATAATAATAATAATAATAATAATAATAATAAATAAAATAAAAACAAGAAAACAAAGAAAGAAAGAATATGTGCCAAGTCATTCCCCACTGCTATTTTGGTTAAGATGATCATTACCGGGGAAGAAAGTAACCGTTCAGGATTTAGTAGCACTATCATAATCCATTTAGTCTCCAGTGCAAGTAAAGAACCAACACAACTCATCAAACCGTATGCACTAACAAAAATGTGCAAAATTGGTGTAAAGCATTTGCAGATGATAGCCAATTTTATTCTCAAAATGTAACTAACTGTCTGAGATCCGAGCAGGGTTGTTACAAGCAAATATCAGATGTACATGTTACAACGCCTTCAGTCACATTTGTATAATCTGTTACAGGAATTCTACAAACCCATAGATTTTGTTTAACCCAATAATTAGCAGTAAGGAAATAAAAACCTACAATTGAAGCAGACAGTATGAAAGGGAATGAAAAATTAATTTAATATAATTAGGCTAAGTTCAGCATATATTCTCACTACAAATCAGTTTTTCTAACTGAAAATGAAGTAGACGAAACCTAATTCTCTTACACAAGCTGTCAGAAACCTATAGTAGCTGTATTATTGATCAAACCCACACTGGGAAGCCATGAATGAAATGAATGAAATGTCAGATAAATAACATATGACTATAAAAAAAATAATTTTGAAAAAAAGAAAAGGAGAAAAAGAATAAGCTATACACTAGTACAATACAGCAAGAATCCTACGAACCACATGGCAGGCAGCACCATTTCTCAATTTGAAGGGCAGCACCATTTCTCAATTTGAAGAAAGAGCCACTGCAAAGGGTTTGCAGGTTCATCTTCTTCTGAAGATGCAGTTGGTAATGGTAGCTCATGAGGTAATTGCCGGTGAAATGCATCAACTGCAGCTGCAACACCGTCTTCATTCTCTATCAACTTTGCTATTTCTAGTGCTCGAGATTTAACCTAGGATATGTCAAGCTTGGTTAGAAGTAGTACATGTGTTGCTAAGTTGCTCAACCATATAACATCTCGAACTATGAAAGGAAAGCTCAGCTATCTATTGTGAATTTAATAGCATTATAAAAATCTCATGTGAAGGATCAGAAAAGAAAAATAAAACATAAAAGGTTACTGACATATGCTCAACTAGGATGAGTTACGCTCCTGATAAGTAGTAGCATTTGTAATTTCTTTTGTCACTTCATGTTTTGGCTAGACACACTAATGACTTCTCTTCTTCAAATCATTTTCAACATAATTTATAAATTGGAATCATATTTTCCTGCTCGTAGTTATTTTTTGTGCATTTGCAGCCCGGCTTTTGGTGCAATAAGATTTTATTCACAAAAGTGTAAATAAATATTCCAACACTAACATGTTAGATGAAAAAATATGACAAGGAGAAAGAAAAATATACTATAAATGCTAGTTCAGTAAAAGCTAATGCAATGAAAAGCAATTTTATCAGAGGTTCATGAGTTCACATATTATACATGATGCAAGACATACTGTAAATAACAATGGAGCTTATTCCCCTTTCATATTTTGAGACTTTCTAATCCTCAAGATATTCTTCCTTAATTTCTAATCCAGTGAAAAAAGAAAAATGCATATGGTCCATACCCCTCAAACCTCAAAGTGTCATTTCATCTAGCTAGTAAAATTGTTCATGTTTATGTCAATGACTGTTCAACTAAGTATACCTTACTTGCATCTTGTGGGATGTTTACCAGAAAAACAGGATTTTGAAAGAAATATTTTCATATACTAGTAGACATTATACTTTTTATTTGTAAATATGAAACTTAAACAACTCACTTATCTTGAGATTACGGGATATACAGCAATGAAAGATCACCAAATGGTCCATCTGTGACCTTGTTTTTGGCACTCATAAAACAACTAGCCTAACCCACCCCCCCCCCCCCCCCCCCCCCCAACCCAAAAAAAAAAAAAAAAAAACTATACAGTAATATAAGGATGCTATTCAAATTTAGTTGATGAACTGTTGAACTTTATTGGATTGTTTAACATGGTATCGGGAGCGCTTGGTGCAGGACATCCTACATTTTGAAATTCCTGATTCTCATCTTCACTTGTCTGTTGATGGAATTACAAGCAAGCAAGGTGATAACTTGATACATTGCTGGCTCATACAGACGTGTATACGTTCAATTATTTCAGCAAAAAAAAAAAAAAATTCTATAGTTTTGTCATAAGAGTCGGTATATTATTGAAGCAAAGGCCTTGCAACAAAACTATAGATTTTTTTTAAAGTAACAGCATTAAGTATAGCATAGGAGTTGGAACTTGTTAAAGTCAAAACTATTTCTATATGGCAGTGCACACATCAGATAACATTTTGTAAGATGTATATTTTGCTGATAAAATACAGTATGACATCAAAAATACCTCTGGCTCCAGCATAAATTTAATAGCATTTGAAAGGCTCTCAACGTTGAGCTGGGATATAGGTATTGGTGAAGGTCCCAATCCTTTCTCATGTATCCTATCACCCCAGAAGAACTGATCTCCAAAGAATGGCACTACGGTTGTTGGACACTGTATTTTATAACATTGCCATTAGATAGCATCAAACAAGAAAAGATGATTTAATTGGTAGATAACTGGAAATATTATTAAAGTTAATTGCACTATGCTTGATTAAATTCATTTTCCTTCACATTGTTATACCTAAATATTCCTTCCCTCTTTTATTTGGGTTTACATGATTTGAATCTAGAAACTACCCCTATTGCACCCCACTCTAACCATCTAAGCCATAGCTCAGGTGGGTTGGTGCAAATATGTGTCAGCAAAATGTCAAAATAAACTTATGAAGCTGCTCTCCCAGAAATCAAGGTTATAAGAAAGAAAACAGTGAGTGAAAAGTATTACCCCAGCTCTTAATCCTGTAGCTGTGGTTCCAGCACCACCATGATGAACCTGCATAGTAGTGGAAGTACGTCTTCAAGTTAGCCTATAAATATCATTTTACAAAATACTTCTCTGTCAATTTAATTTTAAACCACGTCTTTTTGAAGTATGATCGGAAGTTGTCCAGTTGCTTTAAAGGCTGCCCCTAGTATTAATTGGTTGAAAACAAAACGCAATAACAATGGAACCATATAGTAGCTGAGCAAATCTATCTATCTAAAACAAAATGAAAACTCATCAAAAGAAATTTGACATGTCAAAAAGTTCCCTTAAACTTGACAAGATATAAAATACAACTTACCACTGCTGAACATTGAGGAAACAGCCAATCATGAGGGCAGTCCTCCAAAAGGAAAACACTGTCGGATGCTTCTGTTACTGCAAGAGGCAAGTCAAATTAGATCAAAAGTTAAAAACCTTATGCTTTTTCAATATCTTAAGGCAAGCAACTTCAACTGATCTCCTTTTTCCTCTCCAATAAAATTAATACTATTACATAAGTGTAACCAGAAAATTAATACTATTACATAAGGTTTAACCAGAAAGCATATCCAGAAATTAATATTTATAGTGAATTAAAAGTCAAAACACAAAGAAAATACTGAAATACTAAATGTAATGTGAGAGAAAGAGAGAACAGTTAACATTTGTAAAGAGTAGGTGCCAAACAGATGTAAATAACCCAATAATTTACAAGAACAGTCATAAAACTGTGAAACGTTTTTGTTTCATCATAGCCCCATTTCTGAATTAGAAGAGAGTTGGATATATATTAACTCTTAAGATTTTCTATAAAGCAATTTCCTATTGCAGGTCTTGTGACGAGACAATTCGATACATAACCAAGGGGTGCTACAAAGCACCTATGAAAATTACAGTTTAAATCTTCTATTTGAAATTTACTGGTGACTTGGTTCTTTTCCCTACCAACAGAACTGCTGTAGTAAAGAAAATGAGAGAGAGAGAGAGAGAGAGAGAGAGAGAATTCCAACTTTTAAGATGATTTTTCAACTTAACTCGTGTTTTAATATTATTAGTAATATTCCGATCAGTAATTCAACCAATCGGGTTCTTTCTTATGCATAGAGACTATCCTGAAGCAATATATAATAATTTTCTTTGAGATCTGCAAAACAATGTCCTAGTTTAAAAACTATCTTGACCCCTTGTGAAATTCTAGTTTCCATCTCACCTCAGATTATTATTAGTATTATTATTATTTTTTATCATGAATCCCTTGATCCTGATTGCAACAAAAAAAATTCAGCTAAATCATTTATGTTTTTAGAACAATTGAATTATCCCCTGATTCAGAAATTGCCTAACCTTCATCAACCCTTACTGCTACTTACCAAATGCTGAAAAAGGAATATAATAATAAATTTCAATCATTTTCCATCTAGTCCAGTGCTAGATCATAAGATGCATAATTGACCCACCAAAGTAGATAATACTTTACTTTAATCAATCCAAGGAACTATAACTATGCAGAGAACTTTTAACAAATCTTCAGATACACCAAAAACATGAAAGTTATTACAAAAAAAAAAAAAAAGAAACTTACAATTCCCTAGGTCTCCCCAACCTTTATCAATTATTCCTCTCTGTCCAGTGTCTTTCAACGCCTCCAATATAATATCAGTAGTTTGCTTGGGATCATCAAGGGGCTTGACAAGCAACAGATGAAATTTGGAATTAAATTCTATTCGAAATGCATGATGCATGATACCAACATTTTTTATCACATATGTTAATCAGTCAAAATTTTACAGAAAGAAAGACAAATATGAAAGTAGTGAAAGATGAGTAAAGCCTTCAGCCATGACAAATATCAAGTCATTAATTCCTCATTGAGTCATTGTGAAGGAAATCGTCCTCTGATTGCCTTACTTTTTGAAGAAAGTGATGACAAGAAACTGACACAAGAAAATATATGAATGAAATAAAAATGGTGGAAATCACCATACCATGCTTCCAAAGCCAATATAGATAGGTTTCGGCCCTTTCTGAATCCACTGAACAAACTCGTCTTGAGGTTGATACTTCGATCCAAGGTTTAAGAAACAATAACCAACAACATCCACTAAAGATCCCCAATCTGCAAATTTCATATCATGTCAAAACCTTCTGACAGAAATATTGCACGAACATTGCAAAAATAGGAGCTTAAGACAGGTAGTGAACAGTATGTGGGTGTCAAATGACAGCTACTATATTCACAATTTCACATAGAGAAGCATTATATTAAAACATTCAATTCTAGAGTTGGAGAAAAGGACATATTGAAGGGTTCTGCTTAAGAATGGGGGGCAGTCTATATATACAGGTATCAGTCCAACTATAGAACTCCAACTTTCACTAGAGGCACATAAGGCCCACCCACCAAAGAGAAGCAAGATGCAGCCTTTAGACACAAATGCAAGAAATAAGCTTTTTATTCCACTTAACATATGGACTCAGACGTAAAGAACCTAATGAAAAGTGAAAGATAAAATATTAGAATATTTATATTCGATTTGCCAAAAAGAACACCAAAGTGGACCTCTGTGGTGAGCTACTTGAGCAAAATGAGTAAATATGAAGATAGCATCACCATCATATAAAGCAAGCTACTATGTATCCCAGGATCAGTGAATAGTAATAAGGCAATTAGCTCACTATAATAACTTCAACGATTCACCCACGTTATTAATTCTAGTCAATGATACATGATAAATACAAAATTGCTTACCACTTGGTTTTGGTACAACATGAGGACTCCACATATACCCTGTTGGCAAATGAGATATTGATCCATGGTATGTGCTGAAGTATGCAATAGGAGCAAGCTTTAACTTTTTTTTCCTGAAGTCATTTATATAACTCCTAATGCCCCACCATATCAGTAAATCCACAACAATATATGAAAGCTGGATATGGCAAGGACAAAGGGGAATATGTTTTTCCTTAAATTAGTCCACTTGTTCAAACGTATGAAACAATATATGTAGAAGCACAACACCAAAACGAGAACATACCCAATAACCAGCACTTTGAGGTACACGTGCAAGTGGGTGAGGGAATTCATAAGTAGGCCTGCCTATAGAAAAGATTGGTGAGATAGCATAATAAAGGAAGGAGTTTAACTCAAAATAAGCCAGTATTAAAGGACAAAGCATGTTTTCGGACTTCAAAAGTCTTCTTTTTAGTAATTTCATTCACGTCAACTTAAAACACCGATGTAGTCCATGTGACTAAGAAAGTCCTGTCCTACCTTTTCCACTCTCATGTCAATCAACTTAAAGCAACAACAGTCTACGTCAGCAAAAAAGTTTTTTCTACCTTTTCCATTTCCATTACATCAAATAAACTTTTTAAATATGTCTGACATATCTAAAATTAGAATTTAGAAAGATATATAAGGAGGTAAATCGGGGCCATTACATTCCCATCTACAGTCAGATTAAAATACGCAAATAGGGCTTTAATCATAGACATGAAACAGATCAAATGATTGTGTACCATGTTACCAGACACTTTGGCATCTTATTGTCAGAGTTGTACTGTACATTTTATATACTTGTTCTCGTATCAAACCACTGCCAATCTGAGCCACTACTCAAATGAACTCTAGTTTGAATGAGTGGTCCAAATTGATGGATTAACTATGTGACAGGTAAAATGTCAGGTAAGAGTAAGAGAACATTAGTCAATACACACACCATGGATATTATTAGTCAGTTTTATGACACATGTAAGTGAACCTTGTTAGTGTCAACTTAGTATGACTGCTATACTAACCATCGTTCAAGTCAAAACTATGCTCATCTCTGAGGAAAAATAAAAACTAAAATACATCATATTGATATATAATTTATGCATGTCTTTCTTTTTGTTCCAGATTATGTTAGAGAACATTTGATTTGTAATTAGAATTAACTTTTTGTACCACAGAATGAAAGAAAAATGAGGTCAACACTCACGTCCATGGCATTGTGAAGAAAATGTGAAGGGGTACTCCAAGAGCTTCAGCAACATGTGCATGTCCTGCAACCCATATCATATATTCAGACAAGTTTTTATGATAGTTTATCTTTTCATATAAGAAGAGGAAAGCATTAAGAATAATTTCATAAATCACACATATCTCTTTATTTAACAAGACGAATAGGTGAACGATTAAGCTGGTAATGTGATTATAAATCCCCAGTCCCCTTCACTTTCTACTTGCACAACTTTTCTCTTCTGGCAAATCTACAAAGACAGTAACTAACATATTCCACAAAACTAATTGCTTAAAGGAACTAGCAATCATTGTCACATATCTGTTACTCCTTAAAAAGACACAAGAAATAAGGTTTTCATTCTCCTATATGTATTCATACTTCCTGATTAGTTCAGGTCGTTTACAACCTTCTGTTACTAAATATATTTCTGTGCCTGGAGCCAACCACTTTTGTTCTCACTACAACCACAACTTCTCTCCTCTACAAATGAGAAAACTAATTCTGATTTCAATCACAATAGCACCCTATATCCAATGCATACACTACAATGTCGGGTCTACGGTAAAATCTAATACTCTTAATTATAATGGTAAAAGTCCAATAAAAGATTATGTGAAATGTAAGAAGCCTCAAAAAATTGTTAGCAGGCGCACATACAGGATTACAATTAGAAAAATACATAGGTTCACTGAAGTCACGACTATCAAATTTATAGTGATAAAGTATCCTTCTAACCCTTGACACTGTAATACTAACTGGGAAATAATTGTATTGAAGTGAATCAAACATTCAACTTCTAACCCTAAACATTCAACTCACCATAAGCAGGAGGATTTGATAAAGTATCCTTCTAACCCTTTACATTGACTGTAATAAATACTAACTGGGAAATAATTGTATTGAAGTGACATCAAACATTCAACTTGTAAGAACTCACCATAAGCAGGAGGATTTGCAATAATTGCCTGTGCCTTAAAAGGTACTCCAGTTTCGATATCTGGCTCAGTGCATGCCGGAAGAAGAGACTCAATAATTGCCTTTAGTTGCTTTCTTTGTATAGATATTTCTCCGGGTCCAGATGGAATGAGACCTTTATTTCTGGCCATATCTAAAATTAAAACACACTGAATTTCAGTTATGGAATAAAGCCTCTAAGTAAAGGTATGAGAAAATAAAACCTGAAGTAGTAAAAGAGCTCGAAGAAAGATGGTAAAACTAGAATTTGGTGTGAAACAAGTTGGACAACTATTAGTTATTATTTAAGAAATCAATAGTCAAGTATTCAAGTTGGCCTTCCCACACTCTTGAGCACATGGTTGACACCAATTTGTTCAGGCTATGCTTCAGCTGTGAGAGAGAGAGAGAGAGAGAGAGTGGGGGAATAAAAATGTTTTTGGCCAGCATCTAAAGAACCACAAAATGGCCGATGGCATATGAGGCAAACATAGACAGAGTGACATAGAACGTGATTTACCAACCCAATATCACCACCAGAAGCAGTTAAATTGCAATAGTAAAACAAAAGGAAGTTTAATACTAGGCTATCCCTTACATCCTGCCAAAACACGAGGATCACCGCCCAAAGGATAAAATTCTACACCAGCTGATTTTACAAAAGTGCTGAAGTTAGCATGAGTTGCCAACCTAACACGGTGACCAAATTCCTGTAAGAAAACATCAGATCATCTAGAATTAAAAACATATAGATAAAATCTCTGGATAATGCAGTATGATATTTTTCATACAAGGAATACGAGTAATCTGACAATGACATCTGAAACTTATTACAACTATCTTTCTAGCATCATTGCATGATCTATATATAGAGGCAAAATATCGCAATTTCATAATATGGACTGTTAAATTGCTAACCTCCCCATCTTGTTACCCCAAAATTTAAAAAACATGTGATATAACAAAAGTGGTAGAAACCTAGATTTAAAAGGACAACTTGATCAACAAAACAATACCCATACAGGTGAACAATATCTTCGATTGCATTAGCTATTGATGCATTAACTTGATAACACAAAACTGACTCACTGAAAAAACAAGTCTTGAGCATGCACACAGGCAATGTACTTTCAAAATATATTATATAGCAATATGTTCATGGATCATAAATGGAACAATGATTAATGAAATTATGATTTGAGGAGAAGCTAATCCTTTTATAAAGAAGTACATAAATACTAAAGCACGAGAAGAAAATTATTACAAAAATCAGCCATTTATGTTGTTTAACATGCCTGAAATCTCTTCGCCATAGCCAGAAAAGGCTGTACATCTCCTCTTGTTCCAACCACAAGCATGGCAATTTTCAATCTTGGAATTGATTTTGTTGTACTGGAAGTTGTATCTTCTAAATAGATTGGCACATCTTCAACAGAATGAAGCTCTAACAATTCAGATGCAACAGGTGCACTTCTCTCTAAATCAACTTCTACTGTTCCATCATTTTGTATCTTGACCATCTCAACAATCAGTTTTTTCTGAAACCAAAACAAGAAAAATAATGACCAGTCAAGAAATGAAATAAACATGATGAAAATGTACAGTAGAATAAAGCCATATAATTTTAAAATATGGTTGTAAGGACTCAGGAGGGGGTGGAGGTTAACTAGAGGCCACAGTGATAGAAGGTGCTAAATTATTCAGCAGCATATAAATCAAGTTATGTAATTATATTCATTTCATAATCAGGTATTGAAGCAGTATAGGATGGTGTAAGGCAGGGACTGCCTTACACTATCATGCTTAGAAATTAAACAGCATTTTGCGTCAATGTATTCAGCATGAAGTTGCAGTTTTATAACGGAAAATATCTATCCCAAATAGCAAGTTTTTAATATTACATATTGACAATAAAATATCGGACATCAGGAAGACTAAGCTCTGCATAGGAAAATTAAAGACCCCAACATGGTATCTTAGCAAACAATCTACATGTCAGACCCACATGCAAAACATGCTACTTGTCCCCCAGTAAATTCATGTACACACTTGGTCAACCAACGTCAGGGGGCTTGCTGAGATTATAGAATTAGGAACTCTAAGCCTTACAAAAAAATATGAAGTTTTGGGCCTCTCCCCCCCCCCCCCCCCCCCCCCCCCACTGCCAATCGGTTTTGGGTGGATGGTCTAACTTTAACTTAAAGGACATCTCTCATACCTTAAGTACTCACGTTAAATGATAAGTTAGAAGCAGACATGAGAACGCAAACAAACAACAGTATGCATATTATGTTCATATCTACCTTTTCACGTTCAGATAGTCTATCCAGCTTTAGGTCATGCCTGCGACTCTCCCTCCTCTCCGTCATCGACCTAGAGAATTTAATGTTGTGATCATCAATTAACAAATTCTTGGGAGTTCCAATAGGTGCAGTGATCCAATGGTCCAAGCCTTCATTAAGATATGCTAAGACATCAGTTAGTGTGTATCACATAAATTCTAAACAAAAAAATAGCAGTAAATAGCAATTACTCAGTTATATAGGACAAATAAACATCCAGATAATACTCCGCAATCCTATTTATGAATTCTAAGCTCTCCTCCATTCAATAAAATCTAGCAAACTTAGTTGGTGGTGCTTGTTGGCCAAGTAAGAAGGAAATTATTCCATTTAGCTAGAAAATAGCTTTCAGTAAACAGAAAGACTCTCATCAATATCTTCCCTGTAAGGTCTACAAATGTATAAGAACCAAACAAGCAGCACTAACCTCTCTGAGGTGAAGAATCAACATTGAACTCTTTTGACTGAAAAATCTCCAAAACCGAAGAACGCCTCACCGAATTTGTCTTCTGAGTCTCTGCCTTCCGAAAAGAACCTGCATATAACCACTTCATTTGAGAACCAATAAACCATTGCTACTGACTCATAACCATCACTGGCGTACTTAAAATCCTTACTCTGTCCTGGGCTGCTAACACCTTCATCTTCGGAATGTTTCAAAGGATGGTCTAAACCATTACTTCCCCTATTACTTCCCATTTCAGCTTATGCACAGGCCTCAACAACAGAAGCCCACCAAAACCAAAACTCCGAAAACCTCAGTATCAATTCCCAATTTCCAAATTCTTGAATGCACAAGAAACATGAGCCGACTTCTAATAACCAGTTCCCTGAATCTACTAAAATTTGAATCTCATAACGTGAAGAAACACAAACACAAACAGCAGAAAGTACCCACCAAAACCACAACTCTCAAACCCTTCAAAAGCAATCCCAAATATCCAGAACCCTCAAGATTCAAGAGCTACAAACCACACAAATAATAGAAAGAATGGAAATCACCGAAACTGAGCTGTCGCTTAGGCAGATCATTGCCAGCTCTACTCTCTACTTTGACCCAAAAGAGCAGCAGCCACCGGTCAAAACATGGACCAGTTGGTGGCCAAAAGTTCAACCCAACTTTCGCGCCTCCAAACTATTATACTACAAAGTTGCAGAAAGCTTCTCTTTCGGCTGAGATGTGATCAAAACTGAGAGCAAAGAATCCACACTGCACAGACCAATCTGAACTCTTATGTACAGCAAACACAGCATCCAACGAAGAAGAATTGAGAAACTGCTGAACCTTGGAAAGAATCCCAGAAAAGTTCTTCTGGGTACTTGAGAGGTTGGTTATAGAAGAAGCTAAACAAAGGAAGCTTCACCCCGTGTCGGAGTTCCAATGAAACATCCAACTTATAAGCGACACAACAGTTTTGTACTGGCTAAGCAGACTGGTCAAATTTTATGTCTCTTTTTTAGGGTCAATCTACTCTTCCGTGTTTTTTTTTTATCTTTTAGTTCGGAACGAAATGAATACGATATATAATGACCCCTCCAAAGTCCAAAGTGTTACTCCCGCCCAAAAAAAAAAAAGTCCAAAGTGTTACACGGTCAATGTCACGATATAACCCTAAACGGGGTAAAAGTTTGTTAGCAAAAATAATATGCATTGGTTTTGCATACTTATGAACAAGTGATAAAAGAAAATAAAGAGTCCTAACATCGGCCATTTTCACTGTAAAAATGCTTATTAGAGTACAACAAGCAATTTTAATTCAAAAGTCTCGAATAGCCAAAAAGTGTACTGAAGTCTATACTTAACGCAGTCAATCTAAGATTTGTAACCAAGTAATAGAGAATAGCCCAAATTGTACATGTTTCTGCTTACATCCGAAGGCTGGGAGGGGCCATGTGTGTAGTCAATTTGGTGAGATAAATAAGTCGATGTCACCTGCCAAATGTAATACACGAGCATCAAGAGATAGACTGGGTTGGCCAGTCTTCGCTTCCCTGATATAGGAAAAATGGGTTGTAAGGCATCACACCTAACTTCCTTTGTGTCAGGTCTAAGTAACCAAATCTAACATGCTCATGCCAAGATGGACTCCCCCTTGGTTCTCTTCATTATCAAGTAACCAATAAACAATTATACTAGAGAATGTATTTAAGCTATCCCTTGATTATCGGAAATAACTCTCCTACAAACCTTTTAGTTTCTATTCATTCCTTGATTATCGGATACAAGTAAACCTATGTAGATGCAAGCTAAGTCCCTTGATTATCGGAAACCTAACCCACACCCACATGATGAGCCCAATTGTAAGGAACCCAAGCAACCTTATTTGATTATCACAAGATTACCATTTCTACATTTGCAACATACTTTAGTTTATTAAGTTTGTCAAGCCTAGCATACTTCCATGAAATTATCAACACTTACCAACCTTAGGTGACAAATGTAAGATGCATAAATGAAGAACAATTAAACTAGCAAAATAGAAGTTCATGGCATGATCAATATTAAATTAATTAGATAGTTTGTACACAAATTTGACTAGGGATAAACCCTAGCTCCAAATTTATTCTACTCACAGCTCATAATTACACAAATATAAGCCACAAACATGTGAAACATCTAAATAAATAAGAGGTAGCTAGAGTGGAGAAACTGGATGTTACCCATGGGTTTGGTGTTTTTGGTACCAAACCAAAAGCACAAAAGCTCAATCTAGCCTCCTAGATGCAACACAAGGTGAGAAATGCTTTAAAGTATGGTAATTTTGGTTTCTATAAACCCAAATCACCTTACAAATCCACAAAACTCTTAAGCAAGTCCACCCGTTGAAGTTGGCTAGTCAAGACTATTCACTGCTTTTTGCCTTTCATTTCCACCATTTTTCTTGACCAGTCAGATATTGTTCACAAAAAGTCACCAAATGTCAGTTGGCAGGTCAAGAAATTGACCCAGAGTGACTTTTTGTGAACAATATCTGACTGGTCAAGAAAAAATGTGGAAATGAAAGGCAAAAAGCAATGAATAGTCTTGACCAGCCAACCTCAACGGGTGGACTTGCTCAGAAACTATGAAGAACAAGGCTTATGAAAACGAAAATGTTGATTTGATTATCAACCAAAGATACTATACATCTCTCTCTATACAAAGGCTAAACAAAACTACCTAAAAGATGAAAAATTAAGGAAAATGGAGAGGAAATGGAGAGACAAAGAAGAAGGAAAGTATGAAAAACGTCCAAATGAGGGGAGGGTGTTTTTATAGGCCAAAAGTGATGAATGAAGGGCTAGATATAATGGACAAATGTGTACGCACAAAATGTGGATCTAGTTTTTAACTCCACATGAAAATGACTTAGAAAGCCCATAAATATTTTGGTGGAGGAGATAAAGTAAGGGTAGGAAAGTCATTGTGCAAAGGAACAAGACAATAAATGGGAGACAAATGTATAAGATGTAAGAGGGGAACCACTTGTCATCTTTCAAATTTTGAATTTCAAAATAACCTACACGTAAAGTCTTCCCATCTAAAGTCTCTAACCCTAGTCAACGGCTCTTCCATGTCCTCCACACATGTCCTTAGCCGGCCAACTTGGCTGGAAATAGTCAGAATCCGGTGTTGACCTCCGTTGACCCATTTTTTGTCCGTTTATGCACTTTCTTCTCTTTTCTTCCTTCAATTGAATCTCCACCGAGACTTCAGAACTGGCCTTCGACTTCTTCATAGCAAATATTCCGCGATAAGTGTAGATCATCCTGGTAAAATTTCATAGCTTAGTTCATAGTGGTTTAGTCGGAAATGCTACTGGAATCCGTACAGGTCTGGTTTTGCAGTTTTCGTCTTTTAGTCAGAAACTTGGATTGATCTTTTGAATGTCTTCCACTCCGAACTAGCTCTTTTTTTACTCTTCATGAAATACTCCTCAAGATGTCTAGAATGTCTCTGTAAAATTTCAGCTCATTTATAATATTTTTGATCAGGCTGCCGCTCCTTCATCCTTGCTTAGCTCAATTTCTCCTAACCGGAGTACGGAAATGTGCTAAAGTTGACTTTTTAGTGCATTTCAAAACTTCTCCATCATTTACTAGCATGATAAAGAAAACATAATAAATATATATAAATAAACACAAAGGTTAAGCAAAAGTGCAAGATTAGGGGAATAATTACTACGTAATTATGGACCTAACATAGCATTTCAAATATCTCCCTTATGCAGAAAAAGATGCAGCCTTTTCATCCATCTCAAATTTATTCTTACGTCTATGTAGTTTAGGATGGGGTTGCAATAATAAAATAAGAGGAAGTATCACTCCAACTAACTTTTGATTTTTTTTTTTTTTTTTGGCTTCTTGTAGATCGATCGATATGCCCTTTTCTTTCTTTTTCTTGACTAGAAAAATAACTAACAACTCATTCTCATATAATAAAGTGAAATCCAGGTTTTTCCTAGGAGGAGTAGGTTTAGTAATCTCCTCCACCAAAGTCCTCTTTTTTTTAAGACGAATTGATCCAAAATAGTACTACAAATTTTTCTACTAAGTTAGGACATGAAAACTCTAGTACGTACGTTCTCTAACATCTCCCCTTTTGGAAAACGATGCAACTTTATTGTGACCTCCATTGATGTTCTTTCCCAAGCTTTGGTTCGTTACCTTCTTAATTTTGTATCATGTGCTCACAACGATTTGAACCTTTAGGAGTATTCACATTGATAGACCGCTAAGGAGTTGATGAAATGAGATTTTGTTTATACTATCGAGAGTCTATCTCATTGGAGAATACTAGTTTGTGGCAAAGATATACATGATAACCATAGATATATAAGATTAGATTATTATACTGCCAACTTACAAACCTTTCCTTTATCTGAAGTCTTCAATGAACAATATAAGGAAACAACATTTAGAAATTCAGATGCATTATCTAAAGCTTTTTTCTTTTCTTTTCAAAAAGTTCAACAATACTCACCTCAATATAAAATACACATACACAATTATCACTTTTGTTGCCTCATAAGATCTCTTATTTAATAAGACGATCTCATAGACAATAAAAAATGAATATTACATACGTTGATGCTATTTTATTTGTGATGTCATGTTTCATATGAAATTTTATATATGATTCAATATTATTCTTAATAAAATGTAGCATCACATCACCAAAAAGGTTCCTCCACCTTCTACTTGGAACTCATAACCAATGGGGCTCAACAACATTTTCCAGTTCATAGCCAAATGCTCTACGAAAGAAAGAGATTTGATAATTTAAGGCTATGTTTGTTTCGCGGAATCTGGGTATTGGGAAAGGAAAGTCTTTCCTTTCCTGTGTTTTCCTGTGTTTGGGATGGCCAAGGAATGGAAAATGATTCTCAAAGGAAAGGAAAAAGAAGAGGAAGCTGGTCCCCCCCCCCCCCCCCCACGACCCCACCCACTTGCAAAATCATATGACTAAATTGTCCCTGCTCAAAATCATTATTTGCTAATATAACCAACTGTACTAGTTTTTTGTATGATTTTTGCACTACCCCTGCAATGGAAACTAAAATGTGTATTTTGACTACATTCCTAGTCTTTCCAAACACTGGAAAGGAAAATTGCTGGGAATTGCAATTTCCCATGCCTATGGAAAGAGCAAGGAATTGATTTCCTTTCCTTTCCTTTCCGCGAACCAAACGTGGTAAGAGTACATGTGTAAGTACCAGCTAAAGCACTAGCTCTATCGGGATTGCAATCTAGTTCCGGGATCACCCCTAACAACTGAATTATTGTGACTTTAGGTTATAATGAGAAAGTAAATATTTGGTATTATTGATCTAATTTTATATTTTTCAACGCCTGTTTGGGATCGCGGAAAAGAAAATAAATAAATAAAAGATTTAAAGGAATCCAACGAGTGCTTTGTTAAACTCTGTTGGTTCATCAACCTTTGCCATGGATTCCTCAAGCCGACGGATTAGTGAACTTCTTATAGAAGTCCACTACTTCATCATCCATTTTGGCAAAGCTTTCTCAAAGTGTCAAATAATGCTCGATCTTAACTGGTGTTGAAACATAAATTAAGGGTTGTTTTTCTAGGTCTACTTCATTAAGTAGAGACCATTGCTTCATCACTCAACTCGCATTTTCATACGTTGATTGACATTCTTATTAAATTCAATGAAGGGTCTTAGATCATTCTTATAGTTGTAGATAATTTGCTCTTCAGAAACTCATAGAGATTGATCGATTAAGTTCATATGGATCAAAAACTAAAATATCTAGAAAGATGATTTGGCATTTTGAACCTGTGGTGTCATGTGGGTGGCCTGTTAATTTATTGGTTGGTTATTCAACATATCCATATAATGATGGGAACTGAAATGTGTATCTATGAGAAAGTCTAATGACCTTCATGTCCATACACCGTATTAAATAGCTCGAACTTATTTTCTTTCCAAAAATAGAAAACTGAATTTCCGAGATCTCACAGCGACGTACACCAAGAGGGTCTTAGGCATGTTCATGACAGTGATTTGATTTTAGGGCAGTGTAGGGATAAGGAGTTTTTACTTTTTGCGTTTTTTTTTTTTTTTTTTTTTTTTCGCTTTAGGTTTTTAGTCTTTTTAGAGTTTCTGTTCTAGATTTTCGTCGCTTTAAAAACTGAGCATCAATTTGTAATATGAGGGGTAAGGGTCCTTGACCCAAAGCACCAAAATCAGCCAAAATTGTCCCACTTACCCCAGCAACAAATTTTTATTCCCACTAACCCAATTTGAGGCAAAATAACAATTTTACCCTTAACCAAATTGTTTATTCCCCTATCTCTCTCCTATTTCAGATCTCAGTCTCTCTATCCTCTCTCATCCTCGACGTACTCGTCGGTAAACCCGACCTGACTCACATCCAAATACAACCCTAGCTCTTTGTTTAGGCCGGAAGCACGCCGATTCCCTCCGGCGTTGCCAAACCGCCGTGCGACAAGGCCGGAGAAACTACCTGGAGGATTGTGCTCTTTGCTCTCTCGACCTTCGCATTCCATTTCCTGGTAATTAAATTTGGGACTGGTTATTAATTGGGGTTTCGCTTCAGCCGGGAATGCATAAATGGTGTTTTTGGTGCTCCTGATCAAGCTGAGGATGATGATAAAGGTTTCATATTTATAGATATGACTCGATTTGCTTTTTCACTTTTGCAATTTTGCAGCTGCTTCTTAGGTGTGATTGTTTTGTTGTTTGGGGTTTTGATCGGTGGTTTGGTAGTGCATGCAGAAGACCAATAGTTATATAAGAGACACCTGCCATATATGTCACTTTTTTATTTTTCTTTTTTTTGGTACAAGCCAAATATGTCACTTTGGTATTTAATACTATGCACTTCCCGAGACTATTTTGGCTTCTCATTTTCCATTGAAATCAATTATGGTTTTTAGGATTCTAACCACGGGCATACAATTTGGGAAGCTTCTTATTTGAAACAAGCAGCTTCCTAGTTAATGGCTTCCAGGAATGCCCTTTAATCCCTTTGTTCTTTATTATGTTGATGAAGGTTTGACAAAAAAAGAAAAAAGAGGTTGATAAAGGAGGCGGTGGCGGAAGAGAGGTTTGAGGTAGTTATTTTCATTGCAGTGGTGTTCAGAAAAAAAAAACCATAGACGTCTATTGGGAGGCAATAGACGGCTATTGGGGGGCAATAGACGTTTTGAATTGATGTAATCTTCTTGTTTTTTTTTCTGTAATCAAAGTTTTATTTGTCTAAATTTAGGGAGATTAGTTCTCATTCTGGCGACTGAAAGTCCTATTGGGGGGCAATATATGGCTGATAGTAGTCTATTGGGGGGCAATATATGGCTGATAGTCGTCTATTGGGAGGCAATACATGACTGATAGTCGTCTATTAGGGGACAATAGACTATTGGGGCAATAGACGTCTATTGGATGGCAATAAAGGTCTATTGCCCCTCTATTAGGGGGCAATAGATGTCTATTGGGGGCAAAAAAACCTTTCCGGTGAGATTTTCAGCAAATTTCAGTGGGCGGCGGCCGGAATCCGGCGATCGATGACCGGATTCCGGCAGCTGGTGACCGGGCTCCGGCGAAGTCGGTGGCCGGATTCCGGCGGCCGGTGACCGGGCTCCGGCGAAGTCTCCTATGGTTTCTCTCTCTTCCATTTTCTCTCTCTCTCTCTAAGTTTCAAAGGGGTGAGGGTAAAATGGTATTAAAAAAAATTTAAAAACAAAAAAAAAATCTTAATGGGGTATTAGGGAAGACCTCCTTAGAGTGTTTTGGGTAAGAGGGAATTAAAAAAACTTAATGGGGTAAGTGGGAAAAAAATCTCAAAAAATGGGGTAAATGGACAAAAACCCTTAATAAATATCTAAATTGGGCATCAAACTCAACAAACAAAATTCTTATAGTAGACCGTTACGAGAGTTAAACTCACAACTTTCCACTTACGATTTAGGTCAAATGGTGGTAACTAATCATTCATTTAGTCTCTGCTCATTTGAGGAAAAATGTCAAACAAAAAGTTTCTTTCAAAAAAAAAAAGGAAAGAAAAGAAACAATAATCGCCTATTACGTGTTTAGTGCAAAGTTACATTTGTTTTCTGAAAAAAAAAAAAAAAATTGATGCTGCTTCATTGGAAATTGAAAATGGTGAGAATTTGATAATTGCCCTATTTGGGGTGGCCAAAAGTAAGCAGCCGTCGGTTATCTTTGTAGATAATGTTGACCATATTTTATGGAGTGTGAAATTGAAGGTTCGGATGATAGAATTGTGCGGATAAAAAATAGATTTATCAAGGAAAAACAGGCGGTTGAATGGGAGGGAGGTCGGGTTCTTGTGATTGGTTCAACTACTAAACCTCAAGTGCTTGCCAAAGATGCGTTGTTTGAGTTTTGGAATAGGGTATATATTCATTTACCTAGGCCCTAAGCCCGCCCGGCCCGTAGGGCCGAAGCCCTACCCGGCCTTACCTTTTCTCAAATAGGGTAGGGTAAGGGTCATGCAAATGAAGCCCGGCCCTTTAAGCCCGCCCAATTAAGCCCTAATAATTTTCTATTTTTTCTATTTTTTAAATATGTTTTTCTTTAGTCTATAACATACAACTTATCTCATTTTTGTAATTGATTTCCTAAGTTTTATTTTCTTTAATTTTTGTTTCCTTTGTTAAACAACAATTAATTTTGGGAGATTTAGAGAGATAGTTAATTGAATATAACCATCTTAACTAATATTTATAAATGTTATAAAGGGAAATGATGGAAAAGGTCACATTAGAGAGTGAAATGATAAAAATATCACCTAGTTTCCCACTTGATAAAAAGGTCCATAATAAATTGTTAATAATATTAATTTAGTCCTTATGAATAATGAGGTAATGTTAAAGTTCTCTTTTTAAAACAGAGCCGCCTCCTCTCTAGGGTTAGGGTTTTCGGCGGTGCTTCTGTGCAAACATCAACAATGTCTTCTGTTGATGCCATGGCTGCTCGACTGGCTTCATCTCTTGCGATTGCTGAGGGAAGGAAGCATGTTGATCTGCGACCAAAACAAGGAAAGGGTCTGCGGCAGGCAGACGTGTTTATGGTGGGCAAGCTGCTCACTGCTCGAGAGTACAATAATCGATCTTTTCTGGGGATGTTCCGGAATGCCTGGCGGGTGCATGGATCACTCCGTGTAGAGGAGGCGGAGGGACTGAGGGTTCTGTTCACCCTCTCTGACGCTACCGATCGGGATCGGATATGGAAGGGAGCGCCATGGGGGTACAATCATGCTCCGGTTGCCCTAGCCTACTATGATGGGGTGGCTGCCATTGATTCGGTCCCTTTCACCACAGCCTCGTACTGGATCACTTTGCAAGGCATCCCGCCTGCATTCCGTTCTGAGAGGGTGATGTCCTTGATCGGATTTACTCTTGGAGATTTCAAGGAGATCGACAAACAGGCCAAGAAAGTTGGAAAATATCGCATCAGGGTGGAGATCCCTCTCAACAGGCCGCTGCCATTCCAACGCTGGTACTGGGTGGAGGATGAGGTCGAGTTCTTATGAAAATTTAGGTTTGACAAACTGTTTGGGCGTTGCTCGACTTGCGGCCTGGTTACTCATGTCGGCCTTCCCTGCTCTGGCCCTCCGTTGGAGGAGACCGACGGTGCAGCACGCACGGTCTTAGGTGCCCCACAGGAGGTTGCTGTTCCTGTGCCGGAGATGCAGCTTGTTGGGAGCAATGTTCCGACCTCGAGTTCGACGTCGGTTAGCACAGTGACTGCAGGAATCCGGTCTAGGGTTTCCATGGGAGGACAGGAGGTGGTATTCCGAACTATGCTTCCCAACCAACTGCCGGAGCGGCTGCTCCACAATCCGGCCATCCTGATGACTCGACCTCGACGTCAAGCTCACATTCGTGAATTGTCTGAGATGTTGACTGTACCTGACAGCATCATGGGGAAGAGACGACAAAGGGAGGATGATAACATCACCATTTCTCCGAAAAAGCTCAAGTTGAGTTTAGCTGTTGGCAAAAGGAACCTGAACTTGGAACCGGAACAGCTCGGTTTGGTACCAGTGCAGCAAACTGATGAGCAACCTCTCCAGGTAAAGAAAAAAAGAGGGAGACCTGCAGGTAGTAGAAACAAACTACCCTATGGGGAAAAGAAGAAAGCAAAGCAGGGAGAAGAGAGTAGGGCAACAAAGAAAAGGCTCTTCCCCAAACTTGACAAGGCAGGTGCTGGAGCAGGCTCCAACCCGAAAGGGAAGGAGATAGCTATTTACTAATTGCATTTTATTTCCTTCAAGTCTATTGCAAGGTGATGAGGCTTCTATATGTCTGCTATGACGTTTCTAATCAGTGTTTGTACCACAATTGCGTGCCTGGCAAGCAAGGGTTAGTTGAATATTTCTTCCGTAGGAGGCGAGGCTTGATTACTTTGTATAGGCTTGCATATTTGCGAGCGCATCAGAGACTCTAGTAGTTTGCTTTAGCTTAGATAGGGTAGTCGTTTTGACTTTGGCTTTCTTATGTAAGCTTTGTAGACTATAGCCATTTGGCTGTTTGATCTATTGATATTAAACTTCTATTCAAAAAAAAAAAATGAGATAATGTTAAAAAAAGTCAGTTTTTAATTTTTCTGATTCCCATTCTGCCCTTAAAGCCTAAAACATGTCTATGACTTTATATTCAAAATCCCAGAGCTCAATTTTTCTCTATTTTTGATCAGAAATCCCAAAACCTACGATGAAGACGTGGCGGCCGATGAATACAATGACATTTCCGGCGAGATGTTCGATTGGCTCCAGCGAGATTTTCGACGAGTTCCAGCGAGATGTTCGACGGGCTCGAACAAAGCGACGATGAAATTGAAATGGAGTCGTCTGTGGCTGATGCAGAGTCGGCGATTCGGGACGAGGAATTCAGGTGGCAGAGAGTGGAGAAGCTCTGCGAAGATGTGAAGCAGTTCGGCGAGGAAATGATTGACGATGACTCTCTCGCCTCTATCTACGATTTCCGAATCGATAAATTTCAGGTCTGTTTTGATTTTTACTATACACATTTTCTGATTTTATGTATCAAATGATTATGAGTTACAAATCTATTGGTTAATTTGGGATAGGTGCATTGGATTTGATGAAGATATGCTTTAGTCTGCGAGAGTTTCATCTGTTTTGCTTGACAGAGTGATTCAAATGATGTAATGATCTACCTATACCTCTGCATTGCATTGAATTTTCGGCTTATATATGCCACCTTTGATGGAATACATAGTCTCCGTGCTCTCGGTTTTGAGGTGCGGTGAGGCGTTTCTGCCTCTGGACCCTTCCTGGCCAAAACAGAGGCTACTCTCCGTGTGGTTTTCTATAGGTGGAGAGTTTGTGACAGTGAGTGATGGAGGAGAGTGTAGGCGTGAGAGTGAGAAAGAGGATGAGAGGCTGTTCTGTTATGTAATGTACAGTTCGGGCTCGACGGGGAAGCCGAAAGGTGTTTGTGGCACTGAACAAGGTCTTTGGAATCGATTTCTGTGGATGCAAGAATTGTATCCACTGAATGGAGAGGAGGTTTTGTTGTTCAAGACAGCAATAATCTTTGTTGATCACTTTCAAGAATTTCTTAGCGCTATTCTTACTGGTTCTGCTTTGGTTATACCTCCTTTCAATCAACTTAAACAGAATGTGTTCTCCATTGTGGATTTTCTACAGTGATTCAAACTAGGATTAGAACTGTTTGATTCAAACATGGTACATGACCTTCGCTTATTGTTTGTTTGGCTTTTCGTACTCAGATTATATTCTTGAACTAGGATTAGAACTGTGTTAGAATACTACATTTCATAAAGGTAACTGGATGTCAATTACTCAAGACTACAATACTTGAAAATTTTTCATGTGGTCTTGACATGTGAAATTTTAATTTTTGGGAGGGATTATAGGAAAACACATATCTTGGATTTGTAGTAGGCACGGGATGTGGGTTGTAATTAGTTGATTAGTTTGATCAGGGAAAAAGAGCATATGCTAGGAAGAAAACAGATATACGGAACTGTGCCTTTGAAATTCAATGGCTTGCATCCTTTTCCAACATGAAATTCAAGCCATATTAGGCTACTAGTTAGGGATCCACGTGCTGATCATAGATTCATAATAACAGACTTTTGGCTCATATTTTGGTTCTAATATTGTATACTTGATAACAATCAAATGATTGCACAGTGAAGGCTATATTTAGTGCAAAGTACTAATTAAAAGAAAGCTCTGGTTTTGCTTATCACTTTATTGGTTAATTGAGTTGCCTTCAGTCCAGATGAAGCTTTTAGCTAAATGGTCTAATTTTGTGATAATGTTTTAGTTTTCTATGGTCCTATGCAGTGGTTGATTATGATGCTTGGATATTTATCTGTATTATGAGTAGTGGCCTTCTGTAGGGTTTCTCTATATGAAAACATATATATACTTGGTTAGTTGGCTGGTGTTTAACTGTTTTTGATCAGCTAATGTGCTATTTCGTGACAGGAGATAGAACTAATGTGATGTGGAACCTGAATAAGCTACAACACATCCACAATTTAAATTATTCCTAGTATGTTTCTTGGTCTGCCTTAATTTTGTACCAAGTTATGGGCCTTCTAGATGCAATCATAGTAGAACTAGGACTATATGATTTTTTTTTTTGATGAACTAGGACCGTATGAGTCGCAACTAGCATTTCTCTGTTTCCAATTATTTTTTGAAGCAGCTTACATTTAGGACAAGATTTGATTTGGCTTGCTAATATATAGCTTCTCAAACAATTTCTGTTCTGATTGAAAGAACATGAATGATAGAACTCGCTGATGATTATTTCCCATTTTTTAGTTCTGGAGGTGTAGTCTTGGCTTCTCGAGATGGGAAGATTGTGCATGACAACACTCTCGATGCACGGTTGGATGTTGTATTCAGTATTCTGTAAAAAAACTTCCTGAGGTATTTCTCTTGCAATTTTGATTAATCTTTACATTTTATCTTTTACCCATCTTTAGTATTGCACGCTCATTGCATAGATGGCATGACTTGTGCTGGTTTATGTAATCAGTCTCAGCTTTTATAGTTACTTATCATGTTTTCTGGAACAACACTTAAACTTAGCTTTTGTTATTCTTTCTGCAGATCCGCATACGGCTTTTCAATCAGGTTGTTGCATAATGGGAAGAATTATATTTCAAGTCATTAGTTCCTAGCATGGTCTTTGACCAAAGGATCTATTGTTCAGTTGTTTATTTATGTATTTCCAATTTTCATGTTCTCTGAATAACTTTCACGGTAAAATAGTTTAACCATCATCTTCTATGGTGGTCATATGGTCTGGGGCATGGCAATGTACTCATTCTTATCATTACAATGATATTAAAAAAAGGGGTTATTATCACAAATGGTACCTGAACTATACCTCAATCTTATCGATGGTACCTGAACTTCAATTTTGATCACAACCAGTACCCGAACTTTTCGATTTCATTTTAAATGGTACCTAGAGCCACCTCCGGTCACTATTCCGACTAAAAACGGCATGGGAGGCAATCATAGTGATGATTTTTGATGATTTCAAGGGTTGCAATCATATATAGTGATGATTTTTTGGTAATATACTTGCCTTGAACTTGTTTCTTTTTTCTTTTTTTTTTAGATTTGGCTTTTTTGGCCGGAATAGTGACCGAATGTGGCCTTAGGTACCATTTAAAATGAAATCGAAAAGTTCGGGTACTGGTTGTGATCAAAATTGAAGTTCAGGTACCATCGATAAAATAGAAGATAAGTTCAGGTACCATTTGTGATAATAACCCTAAAAAAAGTTTGCAGCTATATTTTCACTGCATTTTGTTGGTTAAGTTTTCTTTCCTAGTTATTAAATGGGAAAATTACTGATCCCCCCTTTAACTTTTGGTGCGTCGACAGTTCAGTCCCTATTATTCCAATTTTAACAGATAACTCCCCAAACATTCAAATTTCACACAATTTGATCCAAAATTATCATTTTACCCCTCACTTATTTTTTTTTGTTTTTTGTTTTTATTCTTCTCTCTCTCTCTTTTATACATATGTATATATATGTGTGTGTGTGTGTGAGTATACATGTATGTATGTATATGTGTGTGTGTGTGTGTATTTTTATTCTTCTCTCTCTCTTTTTATATATACTAGATAGTACTCCCGCGCAATGCTGCGGGTTTTTCTTTTCTCAAATTTGTAGTAATGATCACAATCGTAAAGCTAAAATCAATAACTGAAAAATTTGTCATTTGACACATTACAAAAGAATCTAACTCTTTGCAAGTAAGTATCGACTTATATTAAAAAAGAATGCTTGCATATTTACTAACAGAAGAAGTCATGTAAAGCTATAGAGCACAAAGGAGGTACATTAATTCTCTGCCACCCCTGAAAGTTTAAGCTTGAAAACACAATAACATGCTTCTTTCCGCTGGGCGCTGGCAGTAACATAATCAACTGAGTTCTTAGCAAATTCAATCATCATCCCCTGCTTAGAATTATCATTTTAATGATAGAGTTAATGCGATCCCCTCAAAACATTCAAAAGTAGAGGAGCACTACTACAGGAAAGCAAAACAGTTTTAATGTATAGTAAAACGCTCTAATGTACCTTAACAACAGGAGATCTTTGTTGGATTATAGTCATTGCATCAGAAGATGAGCCATAAGCTGCAAACACCAAAGTTCACTTACTAAAAGAATAAATAATATCTAGGTTTGATTTGACTCTAACCTAATCCTATTGGACAATTGCTTTATTAGAAAACATATATATGTAGTACTAATTCCATGTTGCTGCTTTTCTAGAGGAGATCTATTTATGCAGAAGCAATGAGAATATGGAAATGATTAATATTCCTATGGTGTTGTCAAATCAGATTTACATTGGAGAAAAAGTTTATTTCTATTTATTTATTTTTCTAGTTAAAACTGAAAGTGAGTATCTATTGTTACTTTGATTCATAAACTGGCCGAAGTTCAAAAGGGTTGAGAACATAAAGGTTATACCAGTTCCAAGACAATATTTACATCTCTGATGCTCCTGCAGTGTTTTGCTTATTATTTCAACCATCATCAGTGCTGAGATCAGTCCAACTGCTCCTGCGGAGAAGGATGCTACTATGGGATCAACTTCACTACAACTTGACAGGAAAGCAAGTCAGTCAATGAAACTGGAAAAGACATTATTATTGACATCATTAGCTTAATATTTGTTATATTGCTTCACTTTTTACTTAATACTTTTGAAATTGTTCTTTTCATAATCAGTCCCGAACTTCAAAAAGCAATATAAGAACCATTGGTACAAAAGATCATCAGTTGCCAAATGAAGCATTATAGAAAAATCGTCGTTCTCTAATTACATATCATTGTATATAATCTTAAAGTTTTAAGCATCGAGTTAAATACTAATAACAGAGTGCGGGCATCATCAAAATAGAAACAGAATAGTTCAGAGAGGAAACTCACCACGGGAGACATCAATGGAATGAATGGTGTAAAGTTCGGAAGTTCATTTTCTTGCTCCTTGGTTAACATCCTGAGCTCTGCGCTTTTAATCCTCTGTTGTATCCTCAGCCTGCAAACATACAGATATTGAAGTTTAAGTGAAAAACCAAAAACAGGCCCTCTATAGTTTAGAATCTACACATTCATATTAGAAGCACCAAACTATAAGCCACAATTTTATCTCTCAAAATCATTGCTAAGGTGAATTTACACCAAGAAAATCAATTCATAAACTAAGCATTAAAAGAACAAAGATAATGAGAGAGCTCTCTATGCATTGAATTATGCTGGTGTAAGAAACAAACAGAACCATCACAATCACTGGAATCCACACCATTCTGATCTTGAGGGAGGCTTTACTACTCTATCAAACCAAATTGAAACAAAATGTAATAGATTTTCTATCTTAATGTTTTGTATATTAACTTCATATAAATATTAGAACACCAGTAGGATCTTATCAATTCATGATGAGATTGCAGCAAGATATAAGCTTTTGGCACATATTCAAATTGCAGCACTGCTTTCGGTGTAATTTTGGTTAAGCAAAGGATCTAAAACCCATGTGAACCTCAAGTTATAACAAAGGAAGGCTTGCGAGGGCAGTAATATGTTTCGGGGATGGCTCAATATATCTTGGTATTGCCTTTTCTCTATGCTTTGTCCTCAATAAGGTAATTGGTATGCAAAGCATTGTAAACTAAGAATTCTGTCAACTAAGATGCATTGGCAATTTGACCCTTAGTACTGAATAAAACTCTAGGCTCTGTCCTCAGTGAGATCATTGGCACGCAAATATACCAATGTCACTAACAAATCTTAGAATCAGATGCAGTGGCATTCAGCGATAAATGAAATTTCTAGTGAAAAAGGGAAACAACGGGAAAACGATAGTGTCAGTCCAAAAAAAAAAAAAACTTATATTTTAGGAATCACCAGAACTTACTGAATTTTGAAGTAGTTGACATATTGATCAAGTCCAACAATAGCTCCAACCTATAAAGCAATGAATAGAAAGAGTTAATCAACATTAAAAGTTGAGACCAAGCAAAAATAAAATAAAAATTATGTTCAAGGCTCCAAGGGAATGCAGATGAGGAACTTCTAGTAGTAATTTTGTCAGTACCAACAACATAATAGCAGTTGGTTCACTTCTTCTGAGATGACCATTTGTTTCCTTTCATTTATTCCTCTCTTGGTCGTATACATGTACATCAAGTCATGGAAATCATTCTCATATGATGATGTTGATGTTCTACTATGTTGTACATGCATGAATAATACAATGGACGAACCAAAGAATAAAAATTGAATTCACTGGAATCTTTTGAATTTATATATGCAGAACCAAACTCAATCCTGCAGATAATTTATATAAAGAACCTAAACTATAAATAAGTACACAGAAAAGAGAGAGAGAGAGAGAAGACTGAAACATGTGATAAAAATTAAACAATAAACAAACCCTGGTTTCAGTGTTCACAGCCAAACTGAAAACAGCTTTAAAAAGATCAGCATGCTAGCAATTTCCATCCAGAAAGTACGAACTAAAAGCAAGTGAAGCAGAGGCAATCAGATTTCATTCACATCCATTACCTGTATAGTGTTTGGCATAACTTTACTATAGTAAAATGCAACACCTTGATCTCTAGCAGAGTTTATTAAGTTCTTTTACCTAGATCTCTAAAGATGATTATTGAAAAATAATCAATCAATTTTAATTGTAGCATAAACTTTTAAATAAGAAAGTATATATCAACAGGCTATTTTCCTTGTTTTTTTACCAAAGGAGGTTGTCAAATAATGATAAGTACCTGCAACTGGAGTCTCTTGCCAGTCAACATTATCTTGTCTTTGATGTTCAAAGTTTTGACTTTTGCTCTTTCCTTGCTTCATCCAAATCACCATTGATAAGCTACAATTAGATGATTGTCAAAATGATCAACATACAATATATAATAAAGAAAGTCTGCAAAGAAATATCAAGAGATTCTTGTTGGATAAGCACCGAGATTGAATTCTAAGTGTAATCTAATGCTATGCTTCCTCCCGTTACAGAAATGGTCACTGCTGCTGCAAACTCTGAAGGTTTAAATTCCAAGAAGTCAATTCCTGCATTGAATTCCAACCCACCACAAACATCAGCGTTACTTTCATAATTGGTACAACAATTATTTCTTTATCTCACCACTAATTTTATAATATTATAGCAATATATGGAAACTGGGTGCTACATAATTTCTAACAATTGAGAAAGACGGAAAATTGGGTACCATTGGTTTTGCTCAAACTGATTAAACTGCTCTAAAGATTGAAGCTTTAAGTGGGATTTTGTCCTCATTGAGTTTAAGGAGGAAGCAATCTATGAATGAGAATGAAGTAACTACTTGCCTCAAATACATAATTTGACTCGGCCACTGGTTGAAAGCTCAAATCTTTAGGACTCAAATAAGAAAGTTATAGAAAAATCGAATTAAAATGATACCAATGCCTAACCTGTAAATCAAGGGAGATTGGGACATTAATCTCCTCCATTTTGGCTGCAAGGGACAGCCAACAATTGCATTGTCAAAGCTTTGTCTTCTTTCCTTCTTTCACGTTTGCTCTTCACTTGATGAAAAGTATCTACACAATTGGAAAAATACTAATTCAATGATAACCTTGAAGAGGAATTAAATCCAAAAGTAGTGGAAGAAAATTCCATCCATTAGATAAAAAATGAACTCAACATACTATTAGAAACAGCAGATACAGCAATCAATGACTATCACTAAAGCTGGCTTTTTTTAAAATACTCATGTCTTTAACGAAAACTTCATGTATGATAACTTTAAGTACTTTCTTCTATTTCTAATAAAAAGCAACCCTCCGGTCCAATATTTTCTACCCAGAACAAAAGTTCAGAGTCATCAGATTTTTCAGAAAAGCCCAACAAGGTAAAAGCTCTAAAGGATCCAAATTTACCTGGAAGTTTGCTTTTGCTGAAAATAAAACCCCTTCTTCTTTTGCTGAAAACTCCAGATCGCCATAAGAGATGCAGCAATCAAAACCCCAATCTCCGGGGATGTTTTTCATCAGCAATAACAACTGGGCACAGCGGAAACAAACTCTCCTCTGCACTCTTCTCTCTCTGCGTCGAGCAAAAAAACCCAAAAAAGAGAGGATTCTGAATCGCAGAGCCATAGTTAAGAAAAAAAAGTGAGGGCAAAACCCGGAGAAGAGAAGAGAGAGCAAAAAAGTCGGTCTAGGACTCTAGGAGGCTTCTGGAGACTGGAGGAAGAGAGAAGAAGAAAAAAAAAGTCAGTGGCAGAGGCGTAAAAAAAATCCAAATGAGGGCAGAGTCGTCTTTCTGCCTACGAATGAACAGTAACGCTGAATGAACAGTGAACTCATCTTTTTTATATGTATAATTTACTAGCCTTCCTACACGCGCGTAAGCGCGTGCAAAAGGGGCCGTGCTCGTGCTTGGAATAATTTGTTTCTTTTGAATACTTTCAGTTTAAACGCTTTCGAGTCCACGAACAACATCTCTTTAGGTTAACCATCCAGACTTTATAATTAATTGCTTATGAGATTCCCTGAAAAACCAAAAATAATATTTTAATAACGGAATAAAATTTTCAAGAGCAAACGGTTTCAATACACATCCCATTTAAAATAGATAAGAGGAGAAATCATTGATATACCCTACGGTCCAAATCCAACTCCTCCAATCCTTCTTTTCAATATGCATCTTTTCAATGTAAATTTCAACAACTGCTTATAATCAAACGATAAATGAAAGGGTACGGTACGTAGCTGACTGGAATTCTTTGTATATTAAAAGCAAGTTACAACATAAATTCAGAGATGACAGAGAAAGAAATTACCATGACACCTACTATTATTACCGATTAGTTCTATCATAATTATTCAATACAAACGATGGCCTACTGGAATTAAAAGACGAATTCCCTTTCCTAAGCAAAGAAACATGACGGTTCCGATCTCATCACTTTTACGTACCACAAATTTAGATTTAATCCTAAGATCGAGCAATAGCCGACAGATCAAGGCTATGTTGACTCTCCTAGATTGTCATATGTATAGCTGCAGTGAATACGCCAGAGCTGATCAAGATCATCACTTGATCTTTTTCTGGAAAAAAAAGAGGTAGCGATATGATAGTCCGGCAAAGAGAACTTAAGGTAATATGGTTTGCAATTGAGAAAAGAAGAAACGTACAAATTAAGTGTGTGGTGTAGTGTACTGATTTCTCTAATAAAGCATAAATTTTTCAAAGAAAAACAAATCCTTGACCAGTGAGATAGAGATAAACAAAAAATTACCCAATTGATTCATAAAACACAGATGAAATCGCCAAAGAAGTGTTATCAAAAGTCACAATTCATAGATCATATGCCTTCACCTATTTCAAAAGGCACATACAATCAGAAAGGATCAATAAACATGAAATCAAAATGAATAAGAGTTGCAATAAGGACAATAATACATTGCTTACCAACAGTTTTCCGCGTGAACAGAACAAAGCCTCCTGAATGAACAAATTGAACAGTTTAAGGTCCCTTCATTGAATATTCTTCCATGGAACCACAACATACCTTTCTTAGACTTCTTGTTGTTTAAAGTGTGTGAGATTATGAGAGGGGTGCTGCTACCAATATGCAGTTTTTGCACCTAAAGGTGGGCAGTTTTGGCACGTAAAGATGAGGTGGGAGGATATAACTGCAATCTGTTTAAGATATTCTACTGCTTAACTGAACGTTTAAATTTATCCTTGTCTATCCTCTTATCTTTTCTACTAATTTATTACTCTTTTACCCCTTTGTTATTAAATTCTTTTACGCTGGTTATTATCAAGAGAGGGGCAATTGCAGGAGTTTCTGAAAATTTAACCATAAGGGTTGTTTGCTTAATTAATACTGATATGTATATATGTGTGTGTGTACATATACATATGCAGATATATACATACACATGCATATATATATATATATATACACACACTCACATTAGATATATAAAAGTTGTGAATTTTTTTTATAATATGAAACATAAACATAGTATATAGACTTACCAAATACATAAACACATTAGATATATATGTATATGTATCTATACATATACATACATACATATATATATATATATACCTATATATATATATATATATATATATATATATATATATATATATATATATATACCTATATATATATGTATGTATGTATATGTATATGTATATGTATATGTAGATATATAAATATATGTATAATTTTATACATATGTGTGTGTGTGTGTATATTGTTAAAAAGTATTGACTTACTTTGTAGAGAATAAGAAACGTATAAAGAGAGATGAGGGGAAAGTAGAGAAGTATATTATTCAGTCTCAGATGCCTCCCTTATATAGAGGTAGGGTTTACATGATAAGTGTTCACACTATTAAGATATTACATGTAGGTCCCTAACTAATAACGTGGACAGCCACATAAGAAATAATATTTACAACACTCCCCCTTGGATGTCCACCAATTGATGATGGCATTGGATGCGCTTATTGTTGCCTCACTAAAAACCTTGCCAGGTAACAAAAACCCAGTGGGATAAAAATAACCCTGGTCGAAGGACAAAAAGAGCACAACGCGCATATGTCCTAGGTAGCATGTTTCTTGATGCTCCCCCTGATTGAAATCTCCCCCTGATCTTTGCATGCGTCGCTTGATAGCTTCGAGAGTCGTCTCAATCCAATCCCTTCCACTAACTTCTGGAAAGTACACTTAGGTAGAGATTTGGTGAATAAATCAGCTAAGTTTTCATCGGATCGAATTTGCTTTACTGCAATTTCTTGATTCTTTTGAAGCTCATGGGTGTGGAAGAACTTTGGTGCGATATGCTTAGTCTTGTCACCTTTGATGAATCCTTCTTTAATCTGAGCAATACAAGCAGCATTGTCTTCATACATGACTGTTGGATTGTCAGTTACTGAAGGTAAATCACACGTGCTTCGAATATGGCGAATCATGGATCTTAACCAAAAACATTCTCGGCCAGCTTCATATAATGCAATTATTTCTGAATGATTGGAGGAAGTAGCCACGAGTGTTTGCTTAGATGATCGCCATGAAATTGCAGTGTCTCCACAAGTAAAAACATATCCTGTTTGAGAGCGACCTCTATGCGGATCAGAGAGATATCCTGCATCAGCATATCCAACAATCGTGGGATTATCAACAGATTTATTTGTATAAAATAAACCCATATCTGTTGTACCACGAAGGTAGCGTAAAATGTCTTTTACGCCTTTCCAATGGCGTGATGTTGGAGCAGAGCTATATCTTGCCAACACACTAACTGCAAATGCAATGTCGGGTCTTGTATATTGTGCCAAATAAAGTAGGGCACCAATAGCACTAAGATATGGTACTTCTGGACCGAGGATAATTTCGTCATCTTGTCTGGGACGAAATGGATCTTTCATAGTGTCAAGACTCCGAACAACCATTGGGGTACTAAGTGGGTGAGCTTTGTCCATACCGAATCTCTTTAGAAGTTTTTCAGTATAAGCAGATTGATGGACAAGAATCCCACTATCCAAATGCTCAATCTGCAGCCCAAGGCAATACCTTGTTTTTCCAAGGTCTTTCATTTCAAATTCTTTCTTTAAATATTCAGCAGTTTTTCCAAGTTCTGAAGAACTTCCAATCAGATTCATGTCATCGACATAAACTGCGACTATTGCAAAACCAGAATTTGATTGCTTAATGAACACGCAAGGACATATAGGATCATTGACATATCCTTCCTTAAGTAGATACTCACTGAGGCGGTTGTACCACATTCGTCCAGATTGCTTCAATCCATATAAGGATCGTCTCAGTTTGATTGAGTACATATTGCGTGGTTTTGCAGTTGCTTCAGGCAACCTAAGTCCTTCTGGGACTTTCATGTAGATATCAGTATCTAACTCACCATATAGGTATGCAGTAACAACATCCATAAGTCGCATATCAAGTTTTTCCGAAACTACTAAACTTATTAGATAGCGGAATGTGATAGCATCCATTACGGGAGAATATGTTTCCTCATAATCTATCCCAGGCCTTTGTGAAAAACCTTGCGCGACAAGTCGCGCCTTATATCTTGCAATCTCATTTCTCTCATTACGCTTTCTTACAAATACCCATTTATATCCAACCGGTTTGACATTGGGTGGTGTCTGGACAACAGGTCCGAAAACACTGCGTTTTTCTAAAGAATTTAATTCAGTTTGGATTGCATATCTTTCCATTTGAGCCAGTCATGTCTCTGTCTACATTCATTAACAGAGCGAGGTTCAGTGTCATCGCCTTTTATTATTTCAGTAGCTACTGCGAATGAGAATATATTGTCTATGATCATATCTCTACGATCCCACAACTCATTGGTGTACACGTAGTTTACGGAAATTTCCTTATTTTCAGGTACCTGAGCCTCTTCATGGGCTGGTGTCTCACTGATGTCATTTTCCTCTTCTGTAGTCACAGAATCATGAATTGTGGATCGGACATTAATGTCTTGCCCAATATTCTCTTCAGGGGCGATTTCATTAGGATTCAGATGTGCCTTTGTTTTCCTCTTTCTAGGAACTGAATCTTTTGAACCTACAGGTCTGCCACGCTTCAGGCGTGCAGCAGATGGCTCATTGGCCGCCACATTATTTTGTCCAATTTGGACATTAATTCTTGCCGGTGCATTTATTGCTGGGATATGTGATCTTGTCACTTTTGCTGTGTCAGTGAATGCATCAGGCATTGTGTTAGCAATATTTTGAAGGTGCAGAATCCTTCGTACTTCAATTTCACTTTCTTTAGTACGAGGGTCAAGATGAGATATAGTGGGTACAGTCCACATTAATTCACGACGTTCATTTGGAACAGTCTTATCTCCCCCTAACGGCGGGAATATTGTCTCATCAAAATGGCAATCTGCAAACCGTGCGGTGAAGGTATCACCCGTCATGGGTTCTAAATACCGAATAATGGATGGTGAATCAAAACCAATGTAGATTCCCAATCGACGTTGAGGGCCCATTTTTATACGTTGTGGCGGTGCAATAGGCACATAAACAGCACAACCAAATGTTCGAAGATGGGAGATATTGGGCTGGCTCCCAGAAACAAGTTGTAATGGGGAATATTGATGGTTGGCTATGGGCCTCAACCGAATTAAAGCTGCTGCATGCAAAATTGCATGCCCCCAAGCAGAAACTGGCATCTTTGTTTTCATTAGCAAAGTGCGAGCTATTATTTGAAGTCTCTTAATAAGAGCTTCTGCCAAACCATTTTGTGTATGAACATGAGGAACTGAATGTTCAATTTCAATTCCCATAGACATGCAGTAATCATCAAAGGTTTGAGATGTAAATTCACCAGCATTGTCTAGACGAATGGACTTGAAGGTGTAGTCCGGGAATTGAGCTCGTAATTTAATTATCTGAGCAAGTAGTTTGGCAAATGCCACATTACGGGTAGACAAGAGGCAAACGTGTGACCATCTTGTAGAGGCATCAACTAGGACCATAAAATATCGGAATGGTCCACAAGATGGGTCAATCGGGCCACAAATGTCCCCTTGAATTCTTTGTAGAAAAGATGGGGATTCGATATCTACCTTTGCATAAGATGGTTTAACCACCAATTTCCCTTGTGAGCAAGCTTTGCAAGGGTTGCTTGGCAAAATAATATGTTTAGTCATCAATGGATGTCCATTGGAATTTGTAATAATCCTACGCATCATGGTGGATCCGGGGTGACCCAAACGGTCATGCCAAAGCATAAATGTATGTTGATTTTTGAACTGCTGGTTCACAACATGGTATGCCTCAATTGGTTGAATGGTTGTGTAATACAACCCAGATGATAGGGCAACCAATTTTTCCAATATCTGCTTCTGGCAGTTTTTATCGGACGTAATGCAAAGATATTCCACATGATTATCATTTGTGGTCTCAATGTGGTATCCATTTAAACGGATATCTCTAAAACTGAGGAGATTTCTTCTGGATCTCGAAGAGTATAAAGCCTCTTGAATGGACAATGGAGTTCCATTGGGTAGCCTAATGTGGGCTCTTCCGGAGCCTTCAATCAGGTCTGCAGGACCTGAGATAGTAGTCACATTGGCTTTAGAAGGTGTTAAAGTGGAGAAATAAACCCGATCGCGAAGGATCGTATGTGTAGTGGCACTGTCAGCAAGACATATTTCTTCTCCATCATTCATAAGTTGAGAGCATCCAAAATCCATTTTCATGCCTTCAAAAAAAAAAAAATAATAATAATTAATTAATCTGACTAAGGCATAATATTGTATTTAAAGAAATATAAATCTCTCTTTTTTCAAACGGAAGTTTAAAAAAAAAACAAAAAAAAACAAGGGACTAGTTAGAAGTAGTTTTAAAAACAACTTCCTACCAATAACTATAGTTGCAAGACGTTCAGAGTCTAATCAATCTCATAAAGTCATTGAAATATCTACTTGTGATATTCTTTGCACAAAGATAAGTACATAATCATTCCATGCACAAGTTAGTGTCATTAATCTTTATCTACATGCTGCAGTACTACCTCATGTATTTTACTCTGAAAAACGTTAAAAAGAATATCTATGATGAATTCATGTGTGCATGCACGTCTGAACAAGAACTTTTGAGCTAGACCAAAAACTGGGGAACTTATAACGAACCATAATTAT